>NW_028171379.1:125637-130637 GCF_963971535.1 Notolepis coatsorum
CGGTGTCCTCTATAGCCTTAAAGAGCCTACGTTCCTCGCATCAGTCATAAGGAAAACCTGACAACTTAGTTTACAATCTCGACCGTCTTTTTAAAAGGGCGTTTAACAAAGACTCTCACTCTTTTAACGAGCGTGGCGCTGTTAATGTCACCGTGTTCTTGGCCAGTGACTGTCCTGGTTTATAGAAGCAGCCTGTTCGGAGCCTCTGCCACTTCCTTGTCGTTGTCACCGCCGCGCGCGTCTAGGGCCGTGATTGATGACCGGCTGGTGATGACAACAACAAGCAATGGTGTTTACTCAGGGCAAATTGCCCTTGTCTCTTTTTCTTTCCCAAAGCCTGTACAATCTCCTTCTCTCTCTCTCTCTCTCTCTCTCTCTCTCTCTCTCTCTCTCTCTCTCTCTCTCTCTCTCTCTCTCTCTCTCTCTCCCCCCTCTGCCTAAGTTCCCATCGGAGGATGGTTCACATGGCTGCATCTCTGGTCCTTGGGGGGGGGGGGGGAGGGGCGGGATTAGCCTCCCAGACTGACAGCTAAACTAACAATGGCTAAAGCCCGGCCTGCTGCGTGTGCCGAGGCTGCCTAGCAACAGGTGTACTGCGGGACGGGCTCTGGGTTTGGCATGTCGGCACGGTCGACGACAGATGAGGAGGGAGGTTTTTGGAATGTCTGAACATTGCCTGGATATCTGGACAGTCTCCGACTGTACCGACACGCGCTGGCGTCGCCGGCCCAGATAATGTGAGCAGCGGCCGTGGGGACTGGAGGAGGAGTCGTGGGCCTCGCTGGGGAAAGGCAAACACTACGTTCCTTATGGCCAAATATTCCTTGGAACATGTGCAGACTCTGCTGCCCAGATCTGCATTGTAACAAACTCCCCCCCCCCCCCCCGGGGACAATGTCTGGAGGATGTAGGGCGTTTTAGATAAAGGACTGGAGGAAGATTCTAACAAGGTGATGTTGAACTGTGCTTCTTATTAGGAGATGAATCCTTAGGGGATTTTCCAGCCCTCGTTACACCTCAGAGATGAAGTGGAAAAGAGAGCGAAAAGAGGAGAGAGGAATAGAGGCAGAGAGAGGGTGAGACAGAGGTGTGAGAGGGGTGAGACAGAGGTGTGAGAGAGGGTGAGACAGAGGTGTGAGAGAGCGTGTGAGAGAGAAAGAAAACGAGAGGAGATGGAGAGAGAGAGAGAGAGAGATTAAAGGGAGACCAGTCCTAAGATAGTAATTCTAAACATGAAGGGGATGTCTGAGACTCTCTCTCTCTCTCTCTCTCTCTCTCTCTCTCTCTCCCTCCCTCTCTTGCCCCCCCTCTCTCTCTCTCTCTCTCCCTCTCTCTCTCCTCCCTCTCCTCTCTCACTGCGGTTGCCAGACCTGGGCGGGTGGCTGGCAGCAGCCGAGCATGTCGGATCGCTGTAAAAGCCCCGTAACAGCTTCCCGATTTCACCTCAAATGATGTGAAAGCCATCGCCAAGCCATGTGTGGTGATGTGAGGAGGAGAGGAAGAGAAGAGAGAGAGGAGAGGGAGGAGAGAGAAAGAGAGAGGGAGGGAAAGAGAGAGAGGGGGGAGAGAGAGATAGAGAGAAAAAGATAAGAGAGATGGGGAGAGAGAGAGCGAGAGAGAGAGAGAGAGAGAGAGAGGAGAGAGAGAGAGAGAGAGAGAGAGAGAGAGAGAGAGAGAGAGAGAGGAGAGAGGGAGAGAGAAATGACTGTCTCTTCCTCTCGCCGTTAATCAAACCTTGCCGTGGCAGGGCGCCGTGCCGACCGGGAAGAGATGACAGAAACCATACATAAAGATGTGGTTGTTCCGTACGCTTACAGTCGCACCCCCCTCCCCCTTTCTCTCTCCACTCCTCCTCCCCTGGCACCCCCCCCCCCCCCCCCCCTCTCCGGGGAGTGAGCTGACGGCTAGTCTCCCATCGGCAGACAAATGGAACACATCCTCTCTCGCCCCGTCTCTCTCTCCCAACACCTTTTCATCAGCACCCATAAAAGAGATAACAGACAGCTATCACGGCCAATCACTCTTCTCCGCTGTGTGAAGCGATTAGGGTTGAGCAGAGAGGTACAGGAAGTTCGCTCCGGAATGGATGTTGCCGGGTCACGAGGTCGCTCGATACATCTCATTGCACAACACACACACCACACACACACACACACACACACACACACACACACACACACACACACACACACACACAGACACACAAACACGCACACACATACACTACATTTATATTCATACGACACTTTAACACATGATCAAATACACACTGATACAAGTACAGCCAGAGATGAAGATACAGTATGCACACACACACACACATCTACAGACACACAAACACACATACATACATACATACATACATACATACATACATACATACATACATACATACATACATACATACAACATACATACATACATACATACATACATACATACACTACCATTTACATAGATACAGCACTTTAACACATGATCAAATACTAGGGTGTAACGGTACACAAAAACCACGGTTTGGTACGTACCTTGGATTTGAAGTCATGGTTCGGTACGGGTTTTCGGTACAGTGGGGGAAAGTTTACGTTTATTTATTTGGCTTTCCATGTTCCACTCAGGGGTGATGCAGTAAACTGTTAAGTAGGGCTGTCAATGAATATTCTATATTCAAATTAATAATCGACTTGTTAATTTTTTTTATATATTAGATTGTGGGCGTGGGCCTGAATGCGCTGCATGACAGATAGGAGAAACGCAACGTCATTGCACTGAATGTAACAACAACCGCGACCACCTTCCCTCAGGGTAAACGTTATTGAATAGAGAAAGAAGCGTCATGCAGGTCCCTAATGGTAAATACTAGGGATGCTCGATATTGGCTTTTCTACCGATACCAATATACCGATATTGTCCAACTCTTAATTTCCGATACCGATATCAACCGATACCGATATATGCAGGTTCCCCCCCAAAAAAACGGAATAATTTCAGGTAATTAACATTGAATTGACACAACATTATGCATACTTTTGACAATAAATAAAATCAGAATTTGTAGGGATGCCCGATCGATCGGCCACCGATCGTTATCGGCCGATAATCAGTATAAATATGCGATCGGGGAATTCCGATAATTAGTCATATTCGCCGATCGCGGAAACTGATCAAGTGGATATCTCACTCGCTTGTCTCAGACGCACAGACCTGCAAACTGCTCCTCCCTCCCTAGCCCCGCCCGTACCCGTGTAGAGTTTGTAAACACAGAGGAGGCGGACCTCCTCTGCTGAGTCTAGATAGTGCATTCGACCTGAGCTAACGTTAGCTACCTAGCTATCGTTACTGTTTAAACAAATTACCCAGTCAACTATTCACTTTTAGTAGGCATTGTCTAACGGTATTTAGCCGGCTAGCTACCGATAGCTCCTGATATCAACAAATGCTCCAGCAAGTCTTGTAGTGCATGTTGATACCTCCGTTAGCTCGCGTTAGCTGACGTTAATTCACTGTTCAAAACGAAATGTCCGATTGAACTAAATAGTTGTCTTAACGTCATCTAGCCGGCTAGCAGTAGCTACAGATAGCTCCTGATATCAATGTCTTATAACATTGATTGAATGCGTATTCGAGCTGAGGGCTTGCTGAATGTGAAATGACCAAAGCACTTAACGTTACCAATGGGGTCCCGCTGCAGCGCCGGAGAATCCTTTTGCTCGCTATCTGCAAACAGCTCCACTGTCTGTGTGTACAGTGGAGCTGTTTGCAGATAGCGAGCAAAAGGATTCTCCGGCGCTGCAGCGGGACCCCATTGTTGACTTGATTCAACAACAAAGCAGTCGGAGCAATGACAAGCCGAAAACTGTCGAAATTGTAGTTATTTGAAGTTTGGATTTTTTTTTTTTATGTCTGAGGTAGGTAAATTAAATTTCTTGAGACTAAAGTACCGAAAAAAAGTACCGTTGGGTACCGGTAACGATTCACAGGTACCGGTACCGGTATCGGTTCAAATGTGAAAGGTACCCATCCCTAATGCGCACACACACACACACACACATATTAACACATACAAACAAGCACACAAACGCACAGATTTATGCAAACACACACACACACACACACACACACATACATAGGCACACAAACAAATACAGTAGAATGTAGTCAAGAGTTTCTCCACTGCTCGCTAACTAAAACAATGTACTGTCCTGCTCGTAAAACCAAATACAATTGCTTTACTGTTATTCGCTCACGTTGATGTTCTTACCCATTGAGTAAACAAATAGCACTATCATTCCCTCCTGCTTCCTCTGAAAGCAACATGTTTTCTCAGAGCTGGTGTCGGGAGGAGGAGGGGGGGGGTTAACGAGCTCGTGGCTCAAGGACCTCGAGGCGTCTGAACAGAGATGCCACCGCCGCACAAAGACCTCCTTTCACCACCGGCCGTGTCACGGGTTCGAGAACCTTGACAAAACAGACTCGACGTGGCCTCCACGACCCCCCCCCCCCCCCAACCCACGATCTTCCGCAATCTGATTAAAGACAAGAAAACAACAACACACCACATCCTTATGCACAGAAAATTGCGGTCACTCACTCATGGTACGACCTAGACTAGAGGGACGTTTTAGTGGGATGCTCAGCGGGGAAGGATCGCGCTTCTAGCGCTTTCCACAACCGGCTGAGCCGACGTGGCGCCGCAGGTCTCTGGTCACACTTGTTTTCCCCGCAGATAGAGTCACCTGACCGGCATGAGACGCGCGGTGTCATCCGTGACTTGACTTATTTGCCATTATTGTAACAGCCGAAAAAAAGAGAAAACTAGATTCCCTGCTTAGAATAGAATACAATAGAAATACTTTATTCAGGGAGGTCAGGTGGCGTAACGGAGATTGCGTTCGTCACCAAACCCCGGAGCGGCTAGATTCGCCTGTTCGAATCCAGCTCACAGCTCCAGCTTGGCTGGCCGTTCACACTAATACAATTGGCTGTATTAGAGGGTGGGA
>NW_028171379.1:135637-170880 GCF_963971535.1 Notolepis coatsorum
AGCGTTCATACCAGAGCGTTCATACCAGAGCGTTCATACCAGACCACTCATACCAGAGCGCTCATACCAGAGCGTTCATACCAGAGCGTTCATACCAGAGCGTTCATACCAGACCACTCATACCAGAGCGTTCATACCAGACCACTCATACCAGACCACTCATACCAGAGCGTTCATACCAGACCACTCATACCAGAGCACTCATACCAGAGCGTTCATACCAGAGCGTTCATACCAGAGCGTTCATACCAGAGCGTTCATAGCAGAGCGTTCATACCAGACCACTCATACCAGAGCGTTCATACCAGAGCGTTCATACCAGAGCACTCATACCAGACCACTCATACCAGACCAGTCATACCAGAGCGTTCATACCAGACCACTCATACCAGAGCGTTCATACCAGACCACTCATACCAGAGCGTTCATACCAGACCACTCATACCAGACCACTCATACCAGAGCGTTCATACCAGAGCGTTCATACCAGAGAGTTCATACCAGAGCGTTCATACCAGAGCGTTCATACCAAAACACTCATACCAGAGCGTTCATACCAGAGCGCTCATACCAGAGCGTTCATACCAGAGCGTTCATACCAGACCACTCATACCAGAGCGTTCATACCAGAGCACTCATACCAGAGCATTCATACCAGAGCGTTCATACCAGAGCGCTCATACCAGACCACTCATACCAGAGCGCTCATACCAGAGAGTTCATACCAGAGCGTTCATACCAGAGCGTTCATACCAGACCACTCATACCAGACCACTCATACCAGAGCGCTCATACCAGAGCGTTCATACCAGACCACTCATACCAGAGCGTTCATACCAGAGCGTTCATACCAGAGCGTTCATACCAGAGCGTTCATACCAGACCACTCATACCAGACCACTCATACCAGACCACTCATACCAGAGCGCTCATACCAGAGCGTTCATACCAGAGCGTTCATACCAGAGCGTTCATACCAGAGCATTCATACCAGAGCGCTCATACCAGACCACTCATACCAGAGCGTTCATACCAGAGCGCTCATACCAGACCACTCATACCAGAGCGTTCATACCAGAGCGCTCATACCAGACCACTCATACCAGACCACTCATACCAGAGCGTTCATACCAGAGTAGTGTTGTCACGATACTGGAATTTCGACTTCGATACGATACCTTGAAAAGTATCGATACTTTCGATACTTTCAATACCAAAAAAAAAAAATTATAATAATTTTTTTTTTATTATAATTTTTTTTTTTTTTTTTAACAAATTTTGCTTTTGTTGCTGGTTGATTCTCCTCAGCTTCTCTCTGGTACTATACGAGAAGATAAATACACTTTTAAAACCTTTTGTTTATCTTTAGATCAGAGAGAGAGAGAGAGAAAGAGAGAGTGGCTGCTGGAGATTTTAGGTCTACTGAGCGCACCTTCCTAGTTATGACGAGAGAGAGAGAGAGCGAGAGAGAGAGAGAGAGAGAGAGAGAGAGAGAGAGATTTCTCCGGAGCTATGCTCGGAGCATTTATTAACGTTACGCGTGTACTGGTGTAGGATGGGCTCCGGCTCCGCTCGACCGAACGTTGGCAACGGGGTAGTTGTGTCGAGTTCATGCGTGTACTGGTGTAGTGGGCTCGGCTTGACGTTACTCCGTTTCCATGAAGTAATAGGTGGCCAGCTAGCTAGCATTAAGCTAACGGAGGAACGACAGCTAACGTTAGCTAATAATAGCGTTGTTTACAAACTGAAGACAGGGCTGCCTGCCCGGCTGTGAGGGGGAGGAGGAAGAGAGAGAGAGAGAGAGAGAGAGAGAGAGATTTCTCCGGAGCTATGCTCGGAGCATTTATTAACGTTACATAGCATAGCATAGCTCCGGAGAAATCTCTCTCTCTCTCTCTCTCTCTCTCTCTCTCTCTTCCTCCTCCCCCTCACAGCCGGGCAGGCAGCCCTGTCTTCAGTTTGTAAACAACGCTATTATTAGCTAACGTTAGCTGTCGTTCCTCCGTTAGCTTAATGCTAGCTAGCTGGCCACCTATTACTTCATGGAAACGGAGTAACGTCAAGCCGAGCCCACTACACCAGTACACGCATGAACTCGACACAACTACCCCGTTTCCAACGAGGAGGCTGCAGCAGCTTGTGTCTGTTGCTCTGAGCGAGGAGGCGGAAGGGCAAGGCTCTGGCAGCGCGTCTGTCTGTCAACAACTTGCGGGAGCAAGCCAGCTGGTACCGATACTGCAGAAAGTATCGGTACTTCGGGAAATGAGTATTGAAGCAGTTTTAAATATTCAGTATCGATATGTATCGATACTTCGATATTTTTGACAACACTATACCAGAGCGCTCATACCAGACCACTCATACCAGAGCGCTCATACCAGAGCGTTCATACCAGAGCGCTCATACCAGAGCGTTCATACCAGAGCGTTCATACCAGACCACTCATACCAGAGCGTTCATACCAGAGCGTTCATACCAGAACGTTCATACCAGAGCGTTCATACCAGAGCGCTCATACCAGAGCGTTCATACCAGACCACTCATACCAGAGCATTCATACCAGAGCGTTCATACCAGACCACTCATACCAGAGCGTTCATACCAGAGCGCTCATACCAGAGCGTTCATACCAGCGTTTCCGTTAGAACATATTCGTGCCGGTCTGGGTGTCCTGCAAGATTTCTATCACCGGACATATTCGAGATATTCCGGTCAGAGTTTTAAACAGCAGTCTATTATAATCACATTTTTATGAGCTAACGAATTCTGTTATAATTGGACATGTGTATTAATTACATCAAGCGAAGAATGAGAAATTGATTTGCAGAATCAAATTACTATCTCTCGCCTCTCAAGTTAGTGCGATACGCTACCAGCATCAAGCTCCCGCCCTGCAGGCTCGCGCCGCAGCAGCTGTCACACGCACCCCCAAATGAATCTCGAGTAGACATCGCTTCACCTCGTTGTATCAGACACGTCACACATATCATAATGTTCAACTTCACACACAGCAAACTGTAGTTGATCATCACATTGCCTCGTTTGCTAGCTCGTCGCCACATGCAGAGAGGACGAGCCACATGCGTGTTAACGCATTTGTTAATTTCATTATAGGTTATAGCCTACATTTAGTTATAATCAATAATATGCATTACTATGTGACACGGCAGTCAACCAACAGTTGCAGTCAACACTAGTCACTCACCCCGTCTCTCGTTGTGCCTATCCGTTTTGTACCTGCGACGGCTGCGAGAACAGCGACTTTAGTTGCTGGTTCGACTTTAATAGATCCCCATTGGAACAGGCGAGGCTCGCAACGGTAGCAGCAGACTGGGGATGCTCTTTGTGGTTCAATCAATAAATTAATAGTAAAAGTACGCTCAACATTTTTGTTTCTTTTCCGCGGGAGCCACCACGGCATCAGCGTCAGCGGTCTCTGTGACTTCAAGTTCAGAAGACTCATCTTCGTTGTCATTATTAGACCTGCTTGTGCTTGGTTTCATGAAATATTTACTAAGCTTAGCTTGTTTCGCCATCTCTCTCTCTTCCTCGTATACCTGTTTGTCGTTATGGTGGCCAGAGCGCGCAGGCTCAAAAAAAAAGAAAAATAAGTTTCACATCTGAGCGGCGCCATCCTATCAGAGTGAAGCAACAATGAAACTGAAAATGGAATTATTGTTTCGTTCATCGCATAGGCTATTTAATTTTAGCCGATTTTAATACAATTCAAATAATAAAATTGTGCTTAGAGGAATTATTTTCACCGGACATTAAGACCGGAGATATTTAAATATTCGGACTTCAACATATTTTGCCGGTCAAATACCGGTAATTACCGGCTAACGGAAACGCTGGTTCATACCAGAGCGTTCATACCAGAGTGTTCATACCAGAGCGTTCATACCAGAGCACTCATACCAGAGCGTTCATACCAGACCACTCATACCAGAGCGTTCATACCAGAGCGCTCATACCAGAGCGTTCATACCAGAGCGCTCATACCAGAGCGTTCATACCAGAGCGTTCATACCAGACCACTCATACCAGAGCGTTCATACCAGACCACTCATACCAGAGCGTTCATACCAGAGCGTTCATACCAGAGCGTTCATACCAGAGCGCTCATACCAGAGCGTTCATACCAGAGCACTCATACCAGAGCGTTCATACCAGACCACTCATACCAGAGCGTTCATACCAGAGCGCTCATACCAGAGCGCTCATACCAGAGCGTTCATACCAGAGCGTTCATACCAGAGCACTCATACCAGAGCGTTCATACCAGAGCGTTCATACCAGAGCGTTCATACCAGAGCACTCATACCAGAGCGTTCATACCAGAGCGTTCATACCAGAGCGTTCATACCAGAGCGTTCATACCAGAGCGTTCATACCAGAGCGCTCATACCAGAGCGTTCATACCAGACCACTCATACCAGAGCGTTCATACCAGAGCGTTCACACCAGACCACTCATACCAGACCACTCATACCAGAGCGTTCATACCAGACCACTCATACCAGAGCGTTCATACCAGAGCGTTCATACCAGACCGTTCATACCAGACCACTCATACCAGACCACTCATACCAGAGCGTTAATACCAGAGCGTTCATACCAGAGCGTTCATACCAGAGCGTTCATACCAGACCACTCATACCAGAGCGTTCATACCAGACCACTCATACCAGAGCGTTCATACCAGAGTGCTCATACCAGAGCGTTCATACCAGACCACTCATACCAGAGCATTCATACCAGAGCGCTCATACCAGAGCGTTCATACCAGACCACTCATACCAGAGCGTTCATACCAGAGCGCTCATACCAGAGCGTTCATACCAGAGCGTTCATACCAGAGCACTCATACCAGAGCGTTCATACCAGAGCGTTCATACCAGAGCGTTCATACCAGAGCACTCATACCAGAGCGTTCATACCAGAGCGTTCATACCAGAGCGTTCATACCAGAGCGTTCATACCAGAGCGCTCATACCAGAGCGTTCATACCAGACCACTCATACCAGAGCGTTCATACCAGAGCGTTCACACCAGACCACTCATACCAGACCACTCATACCAGACCACTCATACCAGAGCGTTCATACCAGAGCGTTCATACCAGAGCGCTCATACCAGAGCGTTCATACCAGACCACTCATACCAGAGCGTTCATACCAGAGCGTTCACACCAGACCACTCATACCAGACCACTCATACCAGACCACTCATACCAGAGCGTTCATACCAGAGCATTCACACCAGACCACTCATACCAGACCACTCATACCAGAGCGTTCATACCAGACCACTCATACCAGAGCGTTCATACCAGAGCGTTCATACCAGACCACTCATACCAGACCACTCATACCAGAGCGTTCATACCAGAGCGTTCATACCAGAGCGTTCATACCAGAGCGTTCATACCAGACCACTCATACCAGAGCGTTCATACCAGACCACTCATACCAGAGCGTTCATACCAGAGTGCTCATACCAGAGCGTTCATACCAGACCACTCATACCAGAGCATTCATACCAGAGCGCTCATACCAGAGCGTTCATACCAGAGCGTTCATACCAGAGCGCTCATACCAGAGCGTTCATACCAGACCACTCATACCAGAGCGTTCATACCAGAGCGTTCATACCAGAGCGTTCATACCAGACCACTCATACCAGAGCGTTCATACCAGAGCGTTCATACCAGAGCGCTCATACCAGAGCGTTCATACCAGACCGCTCACACCAGACCGCTCACACCAGACCGCTCACACCAGAGCGTTCATACCAGAGCGTTCATACCAGAGCGTTCATACCAGAGCGTTCACACCAGACCGCTCACACCAGACCGCTCACACCAGAGCGCTCACACCAGACCGCTCACACCAGACCGCTCACACCAGACCGCTCACACCAGACCGCTCACACCAGAGCGCTCACACCAGACCGCTCACACCAGACCGCTCACACCAACATGCGCCGCAGCCGGCTTGCGTTCTTCAGCCATAGTTTCACTGCCTGGTCTATTTTCTCCTCTACGTGTGATCGG
This sequence comes from Notolepis coatsorum, assembly GCF_963971535.1. Taxonomy (NCBI): domain Eukaryota; kingdom Metazoa; phylum Chordata; class Actinopteri; order Aulopiformes; family Paralepididae; genus Notolepis; species Notolepis coatsorum. The sequence continues at coordinate 141,693 of NW_028171379.1, forward strand.
AGCCGAGCAGCAGAATCTCTTGTTGACTGACGAGTATCACGGCTGCTGGTGTTAACAGCCAGGCTCCCGCTCGCTCCAGAATTGACACGTAACGGCTCTCCGGCGCCATGTGTGTCCCCGGCCTCGGTGTGCAACACGCAACATTCCAAACGGACTATCTTTAGATGATTCGCTTTGAAAACATTGTTCATCTGTTTTCATCTGTCCCGAAGAGCCCTGTGTGTGGCCCCGCGATGGAAACTCACAGGCTGAAGTGGATCCCATTCCAGATCCACCGTCGATCCAGTCCATGATTTGTTGGTCAATGGAGCTCAGATATGTTGATATCTAACGTAACCAGGAGAGCAGCGTTGTAGTGAGGGAGTGCATCTACTGTCACACACACACACACACACACTTCATCATCACCTCTGTACCAGTTTATTTGTCAACATTTCCGTCACAAGATCTTCCTCAAGACGTCTGGGGAGAGAGATCTTGTGACCGAAACATTGACAAACAGACCATGAATGCAGAGGGGATCCTGTGTGTGCATGAATTCACTTATTTTTTCTTGGGTATTTTGGTTCTTCAGGGGGATTGGTTCTTCACCCCTTGCACCACTGAAAGAGAAGCAGTGGCGTGCGACTGTGTTGGTATTTCCCATTTACCGACATGAGAATCAGCCTTATATGTTCCCAGCTGCAGCAGACCTTCGAAAGCAAGCCCCCCCCTCCCTCCCCCAGAACCATCTGATTCATCCCTCACAGATGCTAGCAGCGGACACAGTCATCATTCTTGTCATCTTATCAGAGGGAGGCATTTAAGACCAACGACAGTATATAGCCCCCCGTAAAAACATCAAGACTGTGTGTCGAATACAGAGGGGATTACTTTAATGTCATAATTGGGCCACGGACAAGACCGTTTAACTCTTTCAGGCGTATGTATTGTGGACGGTTCTCTCAGCATTCCATCTTTGAATTCCTGAACTCCATAGGCCTGGGGAGTCCTGTGATAGTTTTAAGACCAGCCTGGTTATGGAAAAATCTTCGCCTATGGTCTTTTACCATAAGAGTTTCTCAAGGTAGTGGGTTTATATGGTTCCACTTATTACATTTGTCTGACATTTGACGGGAGCAGAGTTGAGCATATAGTGAAATGAGATCTGGGTTTTTACATTGGAGAAAAACCAGAAAAATGGGTACAAGAATGTGTACCTTATCAAATTGAATCTTTACTCGTTTCCATGGTAACTACTACAGTTCCCATGAGCGTTGCCATTTAAAGACCAACAGTCTTAAAAGGAGGTGAGAGGAGAACCTTACAAATCCAAAATAGTCAAAACAGCAGACAGAGTACACTATTGGAATGATATAGCCTACTTGTGATTACCTGGCTCGTTTGTTTTTAAATGCCGTAGTTTTCATGTTTTGACGTTTTATTCACGGCTTCAATGAAAACAAAGATGGAGGCGAATGCCACGATAACCAACGAGAACGACAATGGATACCAACATCAGAATAGTTGTGCTCTTGTGGAACAATGCTGATATACAGTTAAGAATGAGTAATACGCTTTTGGTTTTAAAAAGAAAATGGTTTGTAAAGTTATTTTTGAAAACTACAAGGGTGAATAATACTGTTTTATTTTTTTTGCTATTTTCTTTTAGAATACTGTCTTGGAGTCTTAATTTTGTTAAGAATATAGGACAGGCATATATAAGCATTATGCTTCAGTCTGTACCTTTTCAGTCACTGCCTGAATCAAATATTGTTAAATGATGGTGTATATTGTATTGTGTGAGATGACTGAATAAAACTACTACTACTACTACTACTACTGCTACTACTACTCTTGTGATTGGTCAAAGATTGGCCACTTTATGGGCACTGCAGTAGTTACCATGGAAACTAATAAAATTACGATATAAAACACATTTTCTGAAAGATTAAAACATGTACCTTTATTGGTTGTAACAGTATAATAATTAAATAATCTATACCTCCGTCAAAGATTATGAACCTATGCCAATACGGTTTGGCAGTAATACTTACAGTATATATATAGTAATATATCACATGGGGAACCTCTCCCTGGGGGTCTATATACCATTCAATGACCAGCAGCCATTGTGACCTCGTCGTTAGAACGTTCAGCTCTCTGAATTGTAATCTCACTGAGGTTGTACACCTGAAAGATGTGAAGGCTCGCTACAAGTTCTCGGAAGACAACAACGGCATCTCCAAAACCATCTAGGGAACATAAAAAAAAAAAAAAAAAAGCATGGGTTCGCCAAAAGTATCCAAACACGCTGCCTTGCAATGGAACGAAGGCCAACTTAACCCTTTCACTGCTGCACTACCAAACGGTTAACCCTTTCACTGCGACAATACACAGAAGGTTAACCCCTTCACTGCCACACGACAGCCAGTTAACCACCGTCGGTTGTGTGATAGTAAAGGGTTAACCTTCTGTCGTGTGGCAGTGAAAGGGTTAAGCTCTGAAGGACCCGGGAGAGCTTTGCACAATTTGGACAAACAGAGCACGCTGGGGTGACTTGCATGACGGTTCAGCCTCCGATTGTCCTTGGTCCCTCCCCCGGCAGCTCAACACTGGGCACGAGGTAACTGTCACTCACTGTTGTTATGCAGTATAGTGTATCATTTTGAAGTTGTCTAGAAACGCTGCAGGCGATCATTACCACTATGACATGTTTAGCCCTTTCACTACCACACTACAGAAGGTTAACCCTTTCACTACCACACTACAGACTACAGTGAAAGGGTTAACATTATGTACTGTCACAGTGAAAGGGTTAACCATTTGGTAGTGTGGTAGTGAAAGGGTTAATCCGATAAAATAGCACTTCCAACTGCACCCATCTCCATAGGCCTCACACATTATTGCCTTGGCATTTGGGTTAATGTTGCATATTACAGTATGGTGCAGGTGGATACATCTATACCCGCATTGCACACTAACTGTTGAACCCTGGATGTAACTGACAGTGAGTGTGTGGGGGGGGGGGGTCTTAAGAAAGGATGTGTCAATGCCTAACAGTAGGATGCCAATTAGGCTGGCAAGAGTTATTGCACTAGTGGTCATGCCCCCCCCCCTCTCTCTCTCTCTCGCGCTCTCTCTCTCTGTCTCCCTTTCTCTTTACGCATGAAACAGAGGAACATAAAGGGGAAGCTGGTAGATTAGCCGTTTGCACAACACCAGTATCACATTGAATACCATGCCATGACTTTGCCTGGTCAGTCATGTATGCAGGCTACAGAACGGCAGCAAACCATGCAGGTGGCCGACAGCTCGAGAGGATTTATGGTCGAGGCGGCGTGACTCTTAACCACGCCGCGCGTAACGCATGAAATCAACCTCAACCTGTACAGACATGATGCCAATAGCCTGTAATTTGGACCAAAACAGTATATAGAGAAAAATGTATGAATGCATGCATGAATTCCTGGTTCAGAGAGTGAGACAACTGAAAGTCCTAACGGCCATCATGTAAGGAGCCGGTGCGTCTCGCTCCGCACGCGCATCTCTCACCATGTGGCCGGTACGCTGATTCCCGGTGTATCGGTCTCTCATGCTCTCGAGACCCACATTCAACTAATGGCCTGCTGGCGCAAATAAAGAAGTGGACGAAAATGTGTAACCGAAAGTGCAGAAATTTGACTTGCGTAATGGCTATATCCTTCCCGCACACCACCGTGTGTATGGCCTCCCCACCATGTCCAGCACGTTACAAAAAAAGGGAAGGAAAAAAATTACAAATGCTACAAAAAAATGGCATGTTGGCTTATCTATTATAAATAAGAATGGGGAGCCTCTCTTCACGATGGAGGGGGGGGGCACAACTCTAAGTAATCAGAGGGTGTACAAATATATTATTTACGACCAATTCTGTCTTTATTAGGGGATTCAGATCTACATATCCCCCTAATTGCGTTTGACAGCTTTACCACGCGCTCCGCTCTGAAATGACAGCGCGCGTGATGCACAACTAAGCGACAGGATCTTATCAAATTGTCAAAGATGCATCAGATAGCAGTGTTTGATTATGTTGTACAGTCTCTCTCTTTCTTTCTTTCTTTCTTTCTATCTCTCTCTTGCTCTCTCAACTCGAGATGCTCGCTCTCGGGGGAAAAGTTGACGCCTGCATCCAAGAGCGCAGGTCATCAAACCATCAGCAATCACGGTCTTTAGAAGCCGTTCAACGTAATAAAAGGCGATATGTAGTCACCTGCTGCCAGTTTTCTTCCAACGAAGGCATGGCGGAGAAGTAGCCGGTGTCGTGGACAAGCTGAAGTTCCTGAAAAATACTATGGTTCGCCAAAACATCCATGGTGACGTTGAACTTATTATGGAACGCAATGCCAAAGTGTGTTGCTCCGCCAAAAAAAAAATATCTCCCCTTTTTTTTTGTGTGTATCAAATGTCTACATCCAATTTCATATTAGTCCATTTGAGGAAATTTGATAAGTCGCCGACTCACATCAACAACAAACACAATTTTATTTTTTTACTATTTGAAAAGTCCAGAGGCAGCAGCGCCGCGCGAATCAGCCCTGGTGGTGTGAAGAGGAGGATGGGACTTGCGGTGATGGAGGCTCCATGTGGGTCCAGTATCGCCACCTCGCTCTCCTCGGCTCCACTGTGTTGTTTTTTCCCTTTTTCCCCGGGTACCCCGCGCGCTCCGCCAAGCAGATAGACAGAGGCACGCGATGACGGTCCACTGAGGAGCGCGAGAGCCAAAGAGGGAGGGCACTAGCAAATGAGGAGGCGTGGCCACGTGGGAGATTTTTTGTCAATCAACTCCGCAGCTGTGCCCATACAAGGTAAATGGGGGGCTGACGAGCAGAGCGCGAGGGCGACCAGAGTGGCGGTCGAGTATGGAGAGAGGCGGGGCTATGCAGAACCACCGGGCCAGAGTATAGGCTCTCGCGCCACGTCGCTCAAGCCAAATATGGACTTGATAGGTGAGCTATTTATGGATGGGTATATAGATTTGGAAGAAGCAACTCTTCGGTTAGTCTGAAAGGAGAAGCCGCGGTGTAAACACCATGCTCTAAAAAAGCAGAGGTTGTCATTGCACTAAAGAGCGGAATATAGTCTTACAGCAGGCAACACTATCATGAGTTAGACTCTACAGATGTAAATGCTTGGTTTTAGTGGTAAGAGACAGTGTGTTATATATATATACTATATGAATTGAAAATGGGGGACCCTGATGGAAACAAGACAAACGTCTTTCTCAGGTCTGCATCCCCTTAACAATTGTATGTATTGAGCTGTACTGTATTGTACCCATTCTGCAATCTGTTAAATAAAGTTTTCATTCATTCATTCATTCAGATGAGGCTACACTACACTGAGAGATAAGTAAGTACATTTAGTTGTGTGAAGTTGATGAAAGATGGAAGTTCTTGTGTGGCAGGAGAAATGCTCTGACCTATATATTGATACAGGGAGGAGGCAGCGGGGACAGGCTGTAGCAGATGTACACACTACACAGTACAGTACAGTAAGTATAGTCTAAAGTTTTTAAACAAGTGTAGCCTGCATCACACGGGGAATGATAGACAGGATTAAGAGGTCCTACTCCTATCAGTGACCATAGGCGCCTGGCCATAAGAGCACTGGGAGCAGCTGCTCTCCCACTATTGAACTTGGGGGAGCAAGGGTATGATCTTGCTCCACCACTTTTTGATCATATGAAAAATATGATATACCCCCCCCCCAGTATATAAATCTAACCATAACTACGTAATTTCAATCAAATTAATAATACGCAATGACACTTAATAACAAGTTTTTAAGTTTCCAAAGATTGCGAACCCCCCCCCCCCCCCCCCTGCCCCATTATGGTTTGATCCAGTGCCTCCCATCTCCAGCGCGTAGACCAGCGCTGCAGTCTGGCTGCAGGTAGGCTGAGTGTAAGCCCACAGAGTGTGTCATAATATTGGTGGCAGGCAGGCAGGCAGGCTTTTCCAGTAAGTTGTTCAAATAAAAGGATTATGTTAGACATAAGTTACTATTGAGTGGTAGTAGAACTTCTACGGTTCTACCACGCAATACAATAAAAGTGTTTCACGTCCCGAATTGCGATCTGGTCATACGGTTTCCTCGAATAAATAATAATAATAACGTTTCCCTCTCTGGTTGGCGTTAGCTTTAGTGCTAGCTGCTAGCTAACGTTATCTAGATATGTGGTGTGAGCTGGATGACGTTGACTTCATTTGCAAACGTTAACGCTATCTATATGGCAGACGAGCAGGGCCGTATTAACGACGGCCGCGGCCCGTGGGCCTATAGTGACGAGGGGCCTCCATTTTTTTTTTTTTACTTTACTTTACTTTTTTTTTTTTTTTTTTTTTGAGATCGATGTCATGATTGTGCACTGCAGACTCAGGGAGGAGGCAGAGAAGGAGAGAAAGAGACACAAGATTTACAGGTAATGGAAATATATCTTTTTTCTCTTTCTTATTAAAAACTTGGCCTATTTGAAAGGAGATTGATTTAATAAAAATGAATGAGCGAAAAATCAATATACAGATACAGTATATATATATATTAATATATTATTATTATAGTAATTGGCTATCATACTGCAATATAAACTGAGTTTTATAGTGAAAAGAGCAGCTTTATTGGTCAAGATTGAAGGCTCTATATTGCAGGAAATTGCACGTACAGGTTCATTAAATTTAAAAAAAAATCTGCCATGGAGGGGGTCGTGCCGGACGCCCTCCAAACCTCCCCTTGCCTGTCAAAAAAAACAAAACAAAAAAAAAAATTGAAAGAAAATTGAAAAAATAAAAAAAATAAATAAAAAATTGCACCCCCACTTTCAACTATAACTAGGCGGCCATGTCAGTGACTAATATGCTCCCAAACCATCTTATTTGGTGTGTTAGTGTCACTTATTGGCTGGGTTCCTGTAAGTCGGCAAATCACACACAAACTCACACACGCACACACACAACACACACACACTCGCTCGCTCTCTATCTCTCTCCCTCTCTCTCTCACACACTCTCTCTCCTCTCTCTCTCTCTCTCTCTCTCTCTCTCTCTCTCTCTCTCTCTCTCTCTCTCTCTCTCTCTCTCTCTCTCTCTCTCTCTCTCTCTCTCTCTCTCTCTCTCTCTCTCTCTCTCTCTCTCTCTCTCTCTCTCTCTCTCTCTCTCTCTGTCACACACACACTGATAGTGAGTGTGGTAGAAAGCTGTAATCTCATTATAGTGTTTGGGGAGGCTGGCCCAAGGCCCTGGCTATGCGATTTACACATGGCATTTGGGAAGGAAGGGAGAGCAGGCTCAGCCCGTTGATGGAAGCTCTCACTGACATTTATCCATTTGACACTTTCTCTCTCTCTCTCTCTCTCTCTCTCTCTCTCTCTCTCTCTCTCTCTCTCTCTCTCTCTCTCTCTCTCTCTCTCTCTCTCTCTCTCTCTCTCTCTCTCTCCTCTCTCTCTCACTCACTCTCACTGTCACTGTCACTCTCTCTTTCTCTATCTCAGCTCCCCCTCTTCCCCCTTCTTCTCCTGTAACACAAACCTATATATCGCCACCAGTGTGTTCAGCAAGAATGGAAGAGTGTGGAATGATGAGACGAGAGGAAAACTGATGAGAGAGAGAGAGAGAGAGAGAGAGAGAGAGAGAGAGAGAGAGAGAGAGAGAGAGAGAGAGAGAGAGAGAGAGAGAGAGAGAGAGAGAGAGAAACATCAGCCACGGCCACATCCACCAAATGCATAGCCTGCGCTTCGTTCACCAATCAGAGGAAAAAAAGATAAGAAAAACAGGCCTACATGACAGTGTCCTGCTTGGCTTAATTATTCATTTATTTAACCAGGAAAAGTCTCATTGAGATTCAAAATATCTTTTTACAAGAGCACCCTGGCCAAGACAAGGCAGCAGCACAATTAACAGACATAACAACATGAAACAATTAAAAATTAAGATAATCAAAACTAAATCACAAAATATTAAATAAAATATTCATCAATATTCATCAACAAGTCATCAACATCAGGGTTCATACAGGGGCAATATAAAACAGTCACAACATCTGCAGCCTGACGTGACCCGCCTCCAAGTCATTAAGATTGACTTCAAATGCGTCCAGTGAGACCGGCTCCTGAAGATTCAGGTCATTTTGCAACTGATTCCAAGCGGAGGGAGCAGAATACTTAAACGCCCCCCGTTTTTCCCCCAAGTCAGTACAGACTTTAGGGACACATATATAGTGTACTAGGATAAGTACTTCCCACACTTTTCTGAAGAATGCAGATCCGTAGGTAAGATGGAAGATAAACCAAGAATAGCCCTATAAATAAAACATCTCCACACGGCTGACTGAAGCGTAAATATTTAACGCCTGGCTGTCGGGGCTGTGCAGTCAATGGCTGGTGGTGGGCACCTCGCAGGGGAGACCCTTCACCGCGCCGACGCACACCGCCTCCGCCGTATCGCACCGGCCCACCGGCGGAGCTGTAAAACCGCCTACTGCTGACATGGCCTGGAATTGCAAAATAAAAAAGACCCTCAACTTTACGTCCGTCTCCCAATCGAGGCGCCTGCCTCCAGCATATGCATATCATCGATTAAAAAAATAAAATAAGCAGGCGCCATTATCCGTAGGCACACAGCGTTATATCGTCCATGCTGACATTGCTCTTACCTGGCACTCGGTTGGCTTTTAGTGTATTAATAATGGAACAGGCACTATCCATCACCGGGATATGAGGCCGCTAATCATGTCAGCTTCCTGCATATTCACCCGCTCTCATCCACAGGGAGAACGAGGGAGAGAGGACGAGATAGAGAGAGATGGAGTCAGGAGGGGGGGGGGGGGGGTAGGGGCAGTATCAACGTGCTGAACACAAGACAGATGCCCTTGGCCTTTCGCCGGACGCCTCTTCCATTGGCAGGAGTTAACCGCGGGTATTCAAACGGGACAAGATGGATGGGACCTCCGCTCCCTGTGCTCATTGGGTTCGGCCCAGTGTCTCCTCTCTCCCTCACGGAGAACCTCTGCGTGGGATTGCTAACGCGAGGGAAGCGTGTCATTGTTGGCGCAGGTGTTTTACGGCGCAATCCTGGGGCCTTACTGCTGCCGTGCCTCGATTCCATCTCGCCTCGTTTTCAAACATCTTGCAGTGTTTACATGCACTGGTGCATATTGTGAGTCTTATAGCTTAAAACAGAACAATTACTAGGGCCTTATGGTTCAGGCGTGATCCCTCAGGTCAATGTTCCCTGGGCTTAATGTTCCCGTAACTTAATGTTCTCTTAGGTTAATGTTCCCTGGGATAAATATTCCCTCAGCTCAGTGTTCTCTTAGGTTAATGTTCCCTTAGCTCAATGTTCCCTCAGCCCACTGTTGCCACAACCAATGTGCCCTGGGCTTAATGTTCCATGGGCTTAATATTCCTTCATCTTAATGTTCCCTGAGCTTAATGTTCCCTGGGCATAATGTTCCCTTAACACTTTGAGTGCCAGCAGGGGGCGCCAGAATTAGCGCTTGAATGCCAGCCTTTTTGGGCAGATTTTCCGATATTTCATGATTTTCGTGGAGCTATTTCTATATTCTATATTATGGCTATGTGTCTAATACGCCCGTCGCTTATCAATGACTTGCTTGCAGTCAACATGTACGAAACAGATTGTTTTTTCATCTGTACATTTCCGTTTTATACCGTTTTGAAAAACTGACGTTTTTGGAAATTTTCAAATTATCGATAGTATATGTGTACTTATGCACGCTAGAGAAGCGGGCTGAAAAATCTATTATCTATTTCCTGGTCAGCACACACACACACACACACACACACACACACACACACACACACACACACACACACACACACACACACACACACACACACACACACACACACACACACACACACACACACACACACACACACACACACACACACACACACACACACACACACACACACACACACACACACACACACACACACACACACACACACACACACACACACACACACACACACACACACACACACACACACACACACACACACACACACACACACACACACACACACACACACACACACACACACACACACACACACACACACACACACACACACACACACACACACACACACACACACACATACGTGTTTACAGGTACTTCCGAGGACCTTGAGATATCAATAAGGTTGCGAGGACCCCAGGACCCCCCTTTCCGCTGTGATTTGGACCCTGAAAAAAATATATTTACCAATAGATGGCGCTCAACTGCTGGAAACTGACTTCAAAATAATTTAACACACATGTTTGTTTTTTGTGTTATGTTATGTCATGGGACAGACTCGTGAGGACTAGTGGTGTAAGCCAATCAGATACAGACGTGGGGCGGGACATGAGAGTCCTCAGAGAAGCGTATAAATAAGAACACACACGTCTGTCCTCAGAAAAGCATATACACCGGAATACACACGTCTATATAAATACATATCGTTTCTGCATTCAGAAGGTGTTATAACATATCATTTCTGCCTCCAGAAGGTTTTATATGGTTTTATATGAAACATATAGGCCTAGTTTCTGTCTCCAGAAGGTTTTATAATAAACATATAGTTTCGGCATTCAGAAGGTAAATATATCATTTCTGCATTCAGAAGGTTTTATAAGAAACATAGTTTCTGCCTTCAGGTTTGATATGAAACATAATAACTCGACATTTTTCTTACCCTCTTCCCACTCTAAAGGGCTACCTGTCGAGAATTTATAGGCAGCTATGCTCATTACAGTCCACCTCCTTAACCCTCATGTTGTGTTAGGAATTGGCACCACTGACCGGTTAGCGGGTCAATGTTGACCCGGGGTCTAACTCAGTCCTGACCACTAAAAAGAAAGGAGTATCACTCAATATAGTTAATACTACATCCTAACTAACATTATATGCATTCATAACCATATAATCCCATTGTAATTTGATTGTATTACAATCACATCATGTCCCTTATTTTTTAGATGAAAATGAGGTTGTTCAATCATAATATACTAAATGTGAAACCCATAGATAATAATGTTTTCTGACTATAATAGAACAATATTAGAATATAACTACTGAAAAAAAGTTTAGTATATTTATTATTTTATTTATTTATATTTAGTATTTTTATGGTATAGTTTACCTTGCCCGGTCAAGAATGACCCTAACACCACAGTCGTACCTTTTTTTCTGCAGATACCTTCAGAATTTTCAAAATGGTGACAGTTTTGCTGCGCTTATATAATATGTATAATATGTGTTGTGGAGGATATCATAAAGCCTTGTTCTAATCAAATCAACTACATGATAGTTATTACATATTATAACCTTGAAACGGGTCGCTGGAGACCCTACCACCACATAAGGGTTAAACATTATTTCTCTTCGGAGTTGTGGGATATTTTCAATGTTTTAGCTAATTTTGATTTAAATGGTATAATTCCCATTTTAAAATGTTTTACCATGGTATGTTTGGTATCTTTTTTTTCAGCACAGCCTCACATATATGACCTGACAGTTTTCATACTGCATAATACTGTATATACTACTGTATACTGTACAACACAAAACACAAAATCGGATTGAGAAAATGTGTTCTTTTTACTATGAACCAATGCAAACATATTCAATCAAGCATATAAAACAGTGGAAATGCCCCCTCAGGTAGCATATTTACATAAACAAAAGAGAAAAGGGCAGAATTCAATTCAAAAACAAGTATTTTCTTCATACACAGGTAATAAACCCAGACGAAATGTAGATTCTCAACTGGAAAATCTCACCATCATGCTTTTTTAGAAATAGTCAGTAAAAAAGTAAGTAAAAGTAAAAAAAAAATATAGCATCATTATGGAATGTAACTAAAGTAATGTGCAATAAAAATACTATAATATAATAATAGTAAAAGTAAAGAGGAATATTCAATATACATATATACACTATATAGACTACTGTAGACTACTGTACATCATATACATATGTGTGTGTGTGCGACATTGTACTGTGCTGTACTGTGTGCTCAACTGTGCCACAATTCGAAACAGTTTGCCAATGACGAGACAGAGGGCTACATCACAGCGCTTGCATTTCCAGGGAGTCAGGGTCCTTTTCCCCCCTTTGTGACACTGCTGGCAGATCCTGCGGCCATGTGTGGCTTTCTGTCTGACGTCCTCTGTAGGTGCTGCGATGGCAACAGGGATATGGTCTACCTTCCTGTCAAGAGGAGCTAGTGTGATGTCCACGCCACACAACTCACGCGCTATCTCGCACATGAAGTCCTTGTGAGTCATGTGTGCCTCCTGTTTTGCCTTACTGATTTCACAGTGGAGGATGTAGGCGTTGGTGCTCGCGATGTCCACAAAGTGGAAGAACATGGTCCGGTACCAGTGGGAAGTTCTGCGGTGTGTGGAGTAGTACTGGCTCAGCTGGTCTGAAAGGTCAACTCCGCCCATGAATTTGTTGTAGTGAATCATGGTGTTGGGACAACGAAACATCTTGATCGTCCAGACCCCATGCACCTTCAAGATTCAAGAGATTCAAGAGTTTTATTCATCACATACATAACAGGCATACAGTGAAATGCGGGTGGCCATGCCCGCTTCGATTGTGCAATAATACAAAATAATAAAATAGACATAATAAACAGGTATAAAAATACATAAAGCATATACCTTTACTCTCCTCTGGACCATGTCTGTAGGTTGAAGGACCCCTGGGTGGACGGTGGAGCACGCAGACACCTAGACAGAATAGAATAGAAATTAATCATCCACAGGGAAATTTTACACTACAAATCGCTCACAGTAGAGGGTACATGGTGTGTACAGTATATGTTGTGTACAGTGTGTACAGTATATGTTGTGTGTGTACAGTGTGTACAGTATATGTTGTGTACAGTATATGTTGTGTACAGTATATGTTTACAGTGTGTACAGTATATGTTGTGTACAGTATATGTTGTGTACAGTGTGTACAGTATATGTTGTGTACAGTATGTACAGTATATGTTGTGTACAGTGTGTACAGTATATGTTGTTGTGTATAGTATGTGTTGTGTACAGTATATGTTATGTACAGTATGTGTTGTGTACAGTGTGTGTTGTGTACAGTGTGTACAGTATATGTTGTGTACAGTATGTGTTGTGTACAGTGTGTGTACAGTATGGTGTGTACAGTGTGTGTTGTGTACAGTGTGTACAGTATATGGTGTGTACAGTATGTGTTGTGTACAGTGTGTACAGTATATGTTGTGTACAGTATATGTTGTGTACAGTATGTACATTATATGGTGTGTACAGTGTGTACAGTATATGGTGTGTACAGTGTACAGTATATGGTGTGTACAGTACATGTTGTGTACAGTGTGTACAGTATATGTTGTGTACAGTATATGGTGTGTACAGTGTGTACAGTATATGGTGTGTACAGTGTGTACAGTATATGTTGTGTACAGTGTGTACAGTATATGTTGTGTACAGTATATGGTGTGTACAGTATGTACAGTATATGGTGTGTACAGTATATGTTGTGTACAGTGTGTACAGTATATGTTGTGTACAGTATATGGTGTGTACAGTGTGTACAGTATATGGTGTGTACAGTGTGTACAGTATATGGTGTGTACAGTGTGTACAGTATATGTTGTGTACAGTATATGTTGTGTACAGTATATGTTGTGTACAGTGTACAGTATGTGTTGTGTACAGTATATGGTGTGTACAGTATATGGTGTGTACAGTGTACAGTATATGGTGTGTACAGTGTACAGTATATGTTGTGTACAGTGTACAGTATATGGTGTGTACAGTATATGGTGTGTACAGTGTGTACAGTATATGGTGTGTACAGTGTACATTATATGGTGTGTACAGTATATGGTGTGTACAGTGTATTGTGTGTACAGTATATGTTGTGTACAGTATATGTTGTGTACATTGTGTACAGTATATGTTGTGTACAGTGTGTACAGTATATGTTGTGTACAGTATATGGTGTGTACAGTATGTACAGTATATGGTGTGTACAGTATATGTTGTGTACAGTGTGTACAGTATATGTTGTGTACAGTATATGGTGTGTACAGTGTGTACAGTATATGGTGTGTACAGTGTGTACAGTATATGGTGTGTACAGTGTGTACAGTATATGTTGTGTACAGTATATGTTGTGTACAGTATGTGTTGTGTACAGTATATGGTGTGTACAGTGTGTACAGTATATGGTGTGTACAGTGTGTACAGTATATGTTGTGTACAGTGTGTACAGTATATGTTGTGTACAGTATATGGTGTGTACAGTATGTACAGTATATGGTGTGTACAGTATATGTTGTGTACAGTGTGTACAGTATATGTTGTGTACAGTATATGGTGTGTACAGTGTGTACAGTATATGGTGTGTACAGTGTGTACAGTATATGGTGTGTACAGTGTGTACAGTATATGTTGTGTACAGTATATGTTGTGTACAGTATATGTTGTGTACAGTGTACAGTATGTGTTGTGTACAGTATATGGTGTGTACAGTATATGGTGTGTACAGTGTACAGTATATGGTGTGTACAGTGTACAGTATATGTTGTGTACAGTGTACAGTATATGGTGTGTACAGTATATGGTGTGTACAGTGTGTACAGTATATGGTGTGTACAGTGTACATTATATGGTGTGTACAGTATATGGTGTGTACAGTGTATTGTGTGTACAGTATATGTTGTGTACAGTATATGTTGTGTACATTGTGTACAGTATATGTTGTGTACAGTGTGTACAGTATATGTTGTGTACAGTATATGGTGTGTACAGTATGTACAGTATATGGTGTGTACAGTATATGTTGTGTACAGTGTGTACAGTATATGTTGTGTACAGTATATGGTGTGTACAGTGTGTACAGTATATGGTGTGTACAGTGTGTACAGTATATGGTGTGTACAGTGTGTACAGTATATGTTGTGTACAGTATATGTTGTGTACAGTGTACAGTATGTGTTGTGTACAGTATATGGTGTGTACAGTATATGGTGTGTACAGTGTACAGTATATGGTGTGTACAGTGTACAGTATATGTTGTGTACAGTGTACAGTATATGTTGTGTACAGTATATGGTGTGTACAGTGTGTACAGTATATGGTGTGTACAGTGTACATTATATGGTGTGTACAGTATATGGTGTGTACAGTGTATTGTGTGTACAGTATATGTTGTGTACAGTATATGTTGTGTACATTGTGTACAGTATATGTTGTGTACAGTGTGTACAGTATATGGTGTGTACAGTGTACCATATATGGTGTGTACAGTATATGCATGGTGTGTACAGTGTACAGTATATGGTGTGTACAGTATATGGTGTGTACAGTATGTGTTGTGTACAGTGTGTACAGTATATGTTGTGTACAGTGTGTACAGTATATGTTGTGTACAGTGTGTGCAGTATATGGTGTGTACAGTGTACAGTATATGGTGTGTACAGTATATGGTGTGTACAGTGTACAGTATATGGTGTGTACAGTATATGGTGTATACAGTGTGTACAGTATATGGTGTGTACAGTATATGGTGTGTACAGTGTACAGTATATGGTGTGTACAGTATATGGTGTGTACAGTGTGTACAGTATATGTTGTGTACAGTATGTAGAGTATATGTTGTGTACAGTGTGTACAGTATATGTTGTGTACAGTGTGTACAGTATATGGTGTGTACAGTATATGGTGTGTACAGTGTACAGTATATGGTGTGTACAGTATATGGTGTGTACAGTATATGGTGTGTACAGTATGTAGAGTATATGTTGTGCACAGTGTGTACAGTATATGTTGTGTACAGTATGTACAGTATATGGTGTGTACAGTGTGTACAGTATATGGTGTGTACAGTGTGTACAGTATATGGTGTGTACAGTGTGTAGAGTATATGGTGTGTACAGTATATGGTGTGTACAGTGCACAGTATATGGTGTGTACAGTATATGGTGTGTACAGTGTACAGTATATGGTGTGTACAGTGTGTACAGTATATGTTGTGTACAGTATATGTTGTGTACAGTATATGTTGTGTACAGTGTACAGTATGTGTTGTGTACAGTATATGGTGTGTACAGTATATGGTGTGTACAGTATATGGTGTGTACAGTGTACAGTATATGGTGTGTACAGTGTACAGTATATGGTGTGTACAGTATATGGTGTGTACAGTATATGGTGTGTACAGTGTGTACAGTATATGGTGTGTACAGTGTACATTATATGGTGTGTACAGTATATGGTGTGTACAGTGTGTACAGTATATGGTGTGTACAGTGTACAGTATATGGTGTGTACAGTATATTGTGTGTACAGTATATGTTGTGTACAGTATATGTTGTGTACATTGTGTACAGTATATGTTGTGTACAGTGTGTACAGTATATGGTGTGTACAGTGTACCATATATGGTGTGTACAGTATATGCATGGTGTGTACAGTGTACAGTATATGGTGTGTACAGTATATGGTGTGTACAGTATGTGTTGTGTACAGTGTGTACAGTATATGTTGTGTACAGTGTGTACAGTATATGTTGTGTACAGTGTGTGCAGTATATGGTGTGTACAGTGTGTACAGTATATGTTGTGTACAGTGTGTACAGTATATGGTGTGTACAGTATATGTTGTGTACAGTATATGTTGTGTACAGTGTGTACAGTATATGTTGTGTACAGTATATGGTGTGTACAGTATATGGTGTACAGTGTACAGTATATGGTGTGTACAGTATATGGTGTGTACAGTGTACAGTATATGGTGTGTACAGTGTATGGTGTGTACAGTATATGGTGGGTACAGTATATGGTGGGTACAGTGTACAGTATATGATGTGTACAGTGTACAGTATATGGTGTGTACAGTGTACAGTATATGGTGTGTACAGTGTACAGTATATGGTGTGTACAGTGTATACAGTATATGTTGTGTACAGTGTGTACATTATATGGTGTATACAGTGTGTACAGTATATGGTGTGTACAGTATATGGTGTGTACAGTATATGGTGTGTACAGTGTGTACAGTATATGTTGTGTACAGTATGTAGAGTATATGTTGTGTACAGTGTGTACAGTATATGTTGTGTACAGTGTGTACAGTATATGGTGTGTACAGTATATGGTGTGTACAGTGTACAGTATATGGTGTGTACAGTATATGGTGTGTACAGTGTGTACAGTATATGGTGTGTACAGTATGTAGAGTATATGTTGTGTACAGTGTGTACAGTATATGTTGTGTACAGTATATGGTGTGTACAGTGTGTACAGTATATGGTGTGTACAGTATATGGTGTGTACAGTGTGTAGAGTATATGGTGTGTACAGTATATGGTGTACAGTGTACAGTATATGGTGTGTACAGTGTACAGTATATGGTGTGTACAGTGTACAGTATATGGTGTGTACAGTGTGTACAGTATATGGTGTGTACAGTGTGTACAGTATATGTTGTGTACAGTATATGGTGTGTACAGTGTGTACAGTATATGGTGTGTACAGTGTGTACAGTATATGTTGTGTACAGTATGTAGAGTATATGGTGTGTACAGTGTGTACAGTATATGTTGTGTACAGTATATGGTGTGTACAGTGTGTACAGTATATGGTGTGTACAGTATATGGTGTGTACAGTGTGTAGAGTATATGGTGTGTACAGTATATGGTGTACAGTGTACAGTATATGGTGTGTACAGTGTACAGTATATGGTGTGTACAGTGTACAGTATATGGTGTGTACAGTGTGTACAGTATATGGTGTGTACAGTGTGTACAGTATATGTTGTGTACAGTATATGGTGTGTACAGTGTGTACAGTATATGGTGTGTACAGTGTGTACAGTATATGTTGTGTACAGTATGTAGAGTATATGGTGTGTACAGTGTGTACAGTATATGTTGTGTACAGTTGTGTATAGGTATTATGACATCATCCCGATAACGGTGATAGCTCCGATAATATAATATATTTTTTGGTAAAAAAAATTAGAGATGTTCCGATACCATTTTTTCCTTTCCGATCCGATTCCGATACCTAAGCTTTGGGTATCGGCCGATACCGATACTTATCCGATACCAGTGCATACATAAAAAAAAAAAAACGATATTATATAATTTTTTTTATAAATATAATATATATATTTTTTTTTAACAAATACTGTTTTATATATACTGTTTTTTAGTCATAACTAGAAAGTAATGGTATTTATTCAACAACAGGTGATTGTATAGATTTGTATTAGTATCATTAATCAATGAGTATGGGGCTTCAGCACTGCAGATATACCCTACTCCAATGATCCACACGGACATTATACGTTGCTGCACTCGCTACCCACTGGCTCTGCAGATATACCCTACTCAGTCTGTCTACAAGGCTCCGTTCAGTAGCAGTCGGATCTGTTGTGATTTTTGCACAATAAATATTCAACATTCTCTTTTGAGACTCCGCCTCAGACTCTTATCATTTGGCACTAAAAGCTAAACATTGTCGCCGATATGGCTGTCCGCAACATGTCATTAATTGTGTACGCAACGTGCAATTGTGCAATGACGACGTTACCGTTAGCTAGCATGAACTACCGGTATATGGGAAGACCATAGAAGACTGTAACGTTACTGGTGACATTGTGATTTAACTTGGAATACTCCTTTGCCAACTTGCTGTACTTTGCTTGCAGGTCTGCAGCCATTATTGCTGGATTATATGAATAGCCCCAACTTTAGCCAAGGTAATGTTAAAGCTAGCTTTCGGTTAGCTGTTCAATGCTAATATTAATAACACCAGCCACCAAGCGAACCCATGAGCTCCCCGTCAACACCGCTCTGTCGGGACGATGACATTTAAGAAAGTATCTGCTGTTAAAATGACAAATGGCATTGACACTTTAATCGATTAAGCACACGTTTGTTTTAAAATGCTTACTCAACAGACCACAGTGTTGTTGATAAATTACGTCATATGGTATCGGAGCGCAGCATTAGAGGGTACTCGCCGATACCGATACCAGCATTTTAGCCAGTATCGGCGGCTTTTCCGATACTGGTATCGGTATCGGAACAACTCTAAAAAAAATGCGGTGCGGGTGAATTGGGATGAAGGGCGTTTGTTTTTACTGTAGGCTCCTCCCGTTTTGCCAGTACTGTGGTACGACTGATAGCGTGTGGTTTAGGAAGAGGGCGTTTTACACAAATCCAGCACTCCCATTCTTGGCTGTGACGTAGCCACGTAAGTTTCAGAAGCAGCGCGGATGTAAACAAAGATGGCGTCAGTAGTGTGGGAATAGTTTTAGAGGAAAAAAGTTCACTTGCTATTTGTAACAAATGCAATGCAGAAGTTCCATGAGGAGGGAAACGGGCAACAACTTATAATACATCCAACCTAACAAGTCACCTGCAACATCACCACCGCTACGATGGTGTGTTAAAAGCCTACGACGACACGCAAATCTAGCCCCTTTCATGACTGTGATGCAACCCTTGGTTGAATACGCAGTCACTTATTGCTCTGTAGTAGCCAGGTTAATTTGCACCACCAAGCACTGCTTAAAAGCTAGCGGCTTGAGCCCTTGGGTCATTTCTGTCAAACTTCTTTAATTTAGCAAACGCCTCGTCAATAGGTACAATCGCTGCGGGTTCCTTTGTAGCTGGCTTTGGATTCACAGCAGCTTTACGGTGGTGATGTTGCAGGTGACTTGTTAGGTTGGATGTATTATAAGTTATTGACGGATTGTGAATTTTCTGATTCAAATTATATTTATTTGGAAAAACTGTTGTCTTGGCTTTTTTTTGTTCATAACGCTCATGTCATGATAAATCTGGTTAGGTCAAAACTACAGGAATATACATTTAAAAAAAATATTATAATACAATAAATATCGGTTATCGGTATCGGCCTTGAGGAGCAGAAAGTTATCGGTATCGGGGTCAAAAAATCAATATCGTGCACCCCTAATGTAAACAAATGCACATATGGATTGTTTGCTGTAACGTTTCTGAATGAATTGAAGCATTAATAAATAAGCAGATAATTAAATTAGATGTCCATAACATTTGTGTTTTTAATTAGCATAGCCTAAATAAATATGAATTCAAGATGTTAAATACTGAATTAACAACACATTTATTAACAGGCTGAAAGTTAAAACGAATAAAAAAAAATATTAGCCTATTTAATAGGCTAAACACTGCATAAAATATAGGCCAAGCGGTGGTAAAAGGCAACTTTTTCTTTTAGGCTATAGCCTTTTAAAACAGGCTAAACTTCGTTTTGGCTTCTTGAGTTCACATTTCTTTGGTTTGCAGTGGTGCATCTGCCGGCCAATGTTCCGAGACATATTACATTTTATTTGTTAGGCTATTTGAATACACCAGCCCTAAATGGTAGATTCAAATAGCCTAACAATTATACAAATATATAAATATGTCTCAGAACATTGGCGGGGACACTGGACAGCCAGCTGAAGCGCGCCGTGGGCCATACATCCCAAACGTTGTAATCCTGCGTCTTGACCACGTTTCGGGCATTGGAGTATGACATGAATATTTTCTTTCGGAATATGCCACATCTGGAACATATTCTCGAATGCTGTTGCCATGCCAGCACTGCAGCAGTATGGGCAGGGATTAAAGCAAAAAACAAAATCACCTGACTGAACTTTTTTTCAGGCCAAGTCATATTCTTATTTTAACCTCCACTGAATTTTTTTTTAATAGCGTTAGCGTTTTAAGGGGGCCTACTTGTTTCGGTTTCGTCGATAATCCAATGTACAGTTACCCCCCCCCCCCTCCCACCCAACCACCTCCAATGTACAGTCCCCCCCCCCCCCCTCCTCCAATGTACAGTTTCTTCGTCAAATGTATATACTCTTTTTTTAGACTCTTATTGTATCACAAACAATACTGTATTTGTAAATCTGGTATGTCATAAATGTATAGATGTAGCAGTATTGTCCATCTGTATGTCATGTATGTCATATGTTATGATGAATTGAAAATGGGGGACTCTCTGAAGCTTTCTGCTTTGCCTGCCCCGCTAAGCCAATGCGAAGGACGAGGGGGGCTGTGCTTCCTGTTCTGCCCCCTTGCAAATGGGTGTAGCATTCCCTGAGGGGGAGGAGCTGCGCATTATATGGCTTTTTTTGCTTACCTTGCTTCCTCTAGAACTTTGCGAACTCCAAAAGCGGTACTGCTGGTTCTGGTGAGGGGAGGTACTCACTGTACACTGTTCAAGATGGACATGCAGCTGTAAAATAAGAAAAGAGAAAGTTAGTGAGAAAAACATTAAAGAGGAACTACATGCAATTTCACAATTTATTCCTTCAGTTATTCCTCTGTACAATTGAACATACAAGTACAAAAATATTAGTGAACATGAAAAAAAAACTCCAACTCTCACTGAAGCTGCTCAATAGACCCTGATGTAAACAAGACGAACGTCTTTCTCTGGTCTGCATCCCCTTAACAATTGTGTGTATTGAGCTGTACTGTATTGTACCCATTCTGCAATCTGTTAATAACAATCAATCAATCAATATTTAACAGATTGCAGAATGGGTACAATACAGTACGGCTCAATACACACAATTGTAGCGCTTCCTGCTGGGGTCTTGGACTGGGCGCTCGACCACCTCCCTGGCCAGGCCGAAGTCAGTGACCAGGGCATCCCGGCCTTGCGACGTCACCCTGATCAGACAGTTCTGGAAGGTAGAGAATAAAATGGACAATAGTTGTTAATATTATTGTCAGCGATGATGAACAGGAAGTTTCAAGTTCAAGTTTCTTTATTAGTTGTCATACAAGAATACAGAATACTTTTATATGAAATGCTTTCCCTATTGTTAACATGTAGGAACAATTAGATCTGAAATTAGTTTAAAAACGGTTGCACTGTGGGGAAAATTTAAAAGTACAGTAGATTACAGTAGATTTCATTATCTGTTCTTATGCATGCATTTGAAAGATAATATATGTATATATTATATATATGTCCCACACAACCCCACCCAACCTCCTCCTATGCACAGTTTTTAACGTCAAATGTATATACTCCCTTTTCTGGACTCTTTTTGTATCACAAACAGTACTGTATTTGCAAATCTGGTATGTCATAAATGTATAGATGTAGCAGGACTGTCTATCTGTATGTCATATATGTCCTGATGAATTGAAAATGGGGGACCCTGATGTAAACAAGATGAAAGTCTTTCTCTGGTCTGCATCCCCTTAACAATTGTGTGTATTGAGCTGTACTGTATTACATCAATCAATCAAAACAAACACATTGCTGTGACTTGTTTTTAACATGGAAATTAGCTTACAGTCTTCTCCAGAAAAAGACAAGAAGATAGATACCAGTTTCCTCTCTGTGCGTTCAGTAGAAAGCTATCTGGCTGCACGTTAGCCTTAGCTTAGCACAATGAATGGAAGCGGACATGACCGGTTAGCCTAGGCATTGTCCAACTAACACCGCTCCCGAAGGCTAACTGGTCATGTTCGCTTCCATTCATTGTGCTAAGCTAAGGCTAACATGCAGCCAGATAGCTTTCTACTGAACGCACAGAGAGGAAACTGGTATCTATCTTCTTGTCTCTCTCTGGAGAAGACGATAATAAGCTAATATCCCAAAATGTTGGCGTGTTCTTTTAACTTGGCTAGTAAATCTGCAGTCTGCGAAACACGTTGCTAGTAACTTAAATGTGTTATATTAGCCTGGTAGCTACAGGCTAACGTCACGGTGACAATCCTTTTAGCAAACACATGAAACACTAGTGTTAATCTACTATAAACTAAACTGAAATTACACCGTTTATATCCAAATGACACAAGCTGTATGCAAGATAAGACTTACATTTCAAATTGGAGCGTGGGTTTATCATCAGATTAATAGAACCTCTTCCTCGAACATGCCGCCGACTGTGAAAGGGTTAATTCGGATTTTAGAGGAGTCGAGACACACAAAACGCCACAAACTACCCCTCCCCCACACTGCAACTAATGATAATGTTTTCAACCTGTGGGGGAGGGGTGCATGCAGCAGTAGGCTACACAATTTTGAGCTGAGCTGAGTCTTTGAGAGTGGCAGTAGATTGATTGATTGATTGAAAATTTTATTAAGGTGATACTTGGATAGATATCACTTAAACGTTCCCAGCTTGTTATGTACATATAAACTAAGAAAAAATATATTACAAGTTTTCTGAATTTGATGTTTATATATGCAAATGAGGCACTTCCCACATTAAATATGCACATATCATCCAATCCAATCCACTTTATTTATAAAGCACATTTAAAAACAACAAAGTTGACCAAAGTGCTGTACAAGTCCACAACATAAGATAAAACATAAAACATAAAACATTTTAATAAAAGCACACAATAAAAACAGTACAATGTGTCACATAAAAAGGCAGGTCTCTCAAAAACTGTTTAAAACACCGAAAGCCAGAGCAAATAGATGTGTCTTGAAGCGTGATTTGAACACCTGCAGAGTGGGGGCCTGCCTAACATGCAGTGGCAGCTCATTCCAGAGCGTTGGGGCTGCCACAGCAAAAGTACGGCCCCCCCATAGCTTCAGCCTGGACTTTGGAACGGCCTAGAGGAGCTGGTCAGAGGACCTGAGGGACCTTGGAGGAACATAAGGTTCCAGCAGGTCCGAGAGGTACCCCGGTGCCAAGCTGTCCAAACATGTTCCTCTGTCTCCTCCGTGTATAAACATGTTAGCTACAGCCAAAGGTCACACTTGTCTCCCAGTCACACAAGTCTCCAAGTCACACAAGTCTCCCAGTCACACAAGTCTCCCAGTCACACAAGTCTCCAAGTCACACAAGTCACACAAGTCTCCCAGTCACACAAGTCTCCCGAGTCTCCCAGTCACACAAGTCTCCCAGTCACACAAGTCTCCAAGTCATACAAGTCACACGAGTCTCCCAGTCACACAAGTCTCCAAGTCACACAAGTCTCCAAGTCATACAAGTCACACGAGTCTCCCAGTCACACAAGTCTCCAAGTCACACGAGTCTCCAAGTCACACAAGTCTCCAAGTCACACAAATCTCCCAGTCACACAAGTCTCCCAGTCATACAAGTCTCCCAGTCACACAAGTCTCCAGAGTCTCCCAGTCACACAAGTATCCAAGTCACACAAGTCTCCCAGTCACACAAGTCTCCAAGTCACACAAGTCACACAAGTCTCCCAGTCACACAAGTCTCCAAGTCACACAAGTCACACAAGTCACACGAGTCTCCCAGTCACACAAGTCTCCCAGTCACACAAGTCTCCCAGTCACACAAGTCTCCAAGTCACACAAATCGCCCAGTCACACAAGTCTCCCAGTCACACAAGTCTCCCAGTCACACAAGTCTCCCGAGTCTCCCAGTCACACAAGTCTCCAATTCACACAAGTCTCCCAGTCACACAAGTCTCCCAGTCACACAAGTCTCCAAGTCACACAAGTGTCCAAGTCACACAAGTCTCCCAGTCACACAAGTCTCTCAGTCACACAAGTCTCCAAGTCACACAAGTCACACAAGTCTCCCAGTCACACAAGTCTCCAAGTCACACAAGTCACACGAGTCTCCCAGTCACACAAGTCTCCCAGTCACACAAGTCTCCCAGTCACACAAGTCTCCAAGTCACACAAATCTTCCAGTCACACAAGTCTCCCAGTCACACAAGTCGCCCAGTCACACAAGTCTCCCGAGTCTCCCAGTCACACAAGTCTCCAAGTCACACAAGTCTCCCAGTCACACAAGTCTCCAAGTCACACAAGTCACATGAGTCTCCCAGTCACACAAGTCTCCAAGTCACACAAGTCTCCCAGTCACACAAGTCTCCAAGTCATACAAGTCACACGAGTCTCCCAGTCACACAAGTCTCCAAGTCACACGAGTCTCCCAGTCACAAGTATCCTAGTCACACGAGTCTCCCAGTCACACAAGTCTCCCGAGTCTCCCAGTCACACAAGTCTCCAAGTCACATGAGTCTCTCAGTCACACAAGTGTCCAAGTCACACAAGTCTCCCAGTCACACAAGTCTCCCAGTCACACAAGTCTCCAAGTCACACAAGTCACACAAGTCTCCCAGTCACACAAGTCTCCAAGTCACACAAGTCACACGAGTCTCCCAGTCACACGAGTCTCCCAGTCACACAAGTCTCCCAGTCACACAAGTCTCCAAGTCACACAAGTCTCCCAGTCACACAAGTCGCTATAGTCTACATTACAGCGCTAGCCAGGGCTAACTCATGTTGTTAGTGGTAGCCTGTAGGAGCTATATAGTCTACATTACAGCGCTAGCCAGGGCTAACTCATGTTGTTAGTGGTAGCCTGTAGGAGCTATAGTCTACATTACAGAGCTAGCCAGGGCTAACTCATGTTGTTAGTGGTAGCCTGTAGGAGCTATGGTCTACATTACAGCGCTAGCCAGGGTTAACTCATGTTGTTAGTGGTAGCCTGTAGGAGCTATAGTCTACATTACAGCGCTAGCCAGGGTTAACTCATGTTGTTAGTGGTAGCCTGTAGGAGCTATAGTCTACATGGCGGCGCTAGCCAGGGCTAACTCATGTTGTTAGTGGTAGCCTGTAGGAGCTATAGTCTACATTACATGCTAGCCAGGGCTAACTCATGTTGTTAGTGGTAGCCAGTAGGAGCTCTATAGTCTACATGGCGGCGCTAGCCAGGGCTAACTCATGTTGTTAGTGGTAGCCTGTAGGAGCTCTATAGTATACATTACAGCGCTAGCCAGGGCTAACTCATGTTGTTAGTGGTAGCCTGTAGGAGCTATATAGAGTCTACATTACAGCACTAGCCAGGGCTAACTCATGTTGTTAGTGTTAGCCTGTAGGAGCTATATAGTCTACATTACGGCGCTAGCCAGGGCTAACTCATGTTGTTAGTGTTAGCCTGTAGGAGCTATATAGTCTACATTACAGCACTAGCCAGGGCTAACTCATGTTGTTAGTGGTAGCCTGTAGGACCTATAGAGTCTACTGCACCACAACATCGACAAAGCAACGGTGTTGCAAACACTCTGCCTTTATGCTTCTGCAACATCGACGCACAGCCTAATGTAACATTGTACCCGGTATGTAGCTAGGTTCCCTAGATAGATGACACTTCCCTTCTCAACCAACCCATTGATAACAAGCAGAAGTTGCTGTAGCATGTAGAGGCCTTTAGGCCTTCCCTGCTTTAAAACCTGGTGCGGGCATTTACCTTACCCAGTACCCAGTTTCCTGATGAATTGAAAATGGGGGACCCTGATGTAAACAAGACGAAAGGCTTTCTCTGGTCTGCATCCCCTTAACAATTGTGTGTATTGAGCTGTACTGTATTGTACCCATTCTGCAATCTGTTAATAAAGTTTTCAATCAATCAATCAATCAATCAATCAATCAATCAATCAATCAATCAATCAATCAATCAATCAATCAAACCTGTAAGGCCTCCCCCCCCAGACTGTCATCCAGCATACAGCCCAGGTACTTCACTGCTGTTCTTGCTGCTATAACCTCAGACCCTAATTCTACCTTGAGTTCAGGAGCCTTTTTTAAGTGAAGTGAGAGCCTATTGTCAGACAGCCAATTCCTAACCTTAGAGAGTTCCTCTCCTAGTATTCTTTGGAGTTTGATTGATTGATTGATTGATTGAAAACTTTATTAACAGATTGCAGAATGGGTACAGTACAGTACAGCTCAATACATACAATTGTTAAGGGGATACAGACCAGAGAAAGACTTTCGTCTTGTTTACATCAGGGTCCCCCATTTTCAATTCATCGTAACATATATGACATACATGACATACAGATAGACAGTACTGCTACATCTATATAAGATAAGATAAGATAAGATAAGATATTCCTTTATTGATCCCCTTGGGGAAATTCAGGCATCATAGCAGCATGGGGGGGAGGGGGGGGGGTGGGGGTGGGGGGGGGGTACAGGTAGTAATATATTTATGACATACCAGATTTTCAAATACAGTACTGTTTGTGATACAAAAAGAGTCCAGAAAAAAAAGTATATACATTTGACGTAGAAACTGTACATTGGATTGGGTAGGTGGGGGGGGGGGGGGGGGGGGACTGTACATTGGAGGTGGTTGGTGGGTGGGGGGTGAGTGGGGGGAGGTTGGGTAGGAGGGGTGGGTGGGGGACACTGTACAACTGTACAAACAAAACTGTACATTGGAATATTGACAAGACCATACTTGGTAATTTACTGTATACATTGGAGGGGTTGTGTTAGGACATTTACAGGGGCCAGTTTCGAATTGCAGTCTCCCTGTGTACTGAGTGTACTGAGATCCTTATGGGAGCAAAGCTGAATCATCTGCAAATAAGAATAAATTACAAGAACATGCTTCTCTCATATAATTTATGTACAATAAAAATAGCAATGGTCCTAAAACATGTTATGTTTTGATGAATTGAAAATGGGGGACCCTGATGTAAACAAGACGAAAGTCTTTCTCTGGTCTGCATCCCCTTAACAATTGTGTGTATTGAGCTGTACTGTATTGTACCCATTCTGCAATCTGTTAATAAAATGTTCAATCAATCAACCAAACTCCCCCCTCCCCCATGCTGCTATGATGCCTGAATTTCCTCAAGGGGATCAATAAAGGAATATATTATCTTATAATTATCTAAATTAATAACAAACTGTTAATTGTGACTATTGTAAACAAGACAAAGTCTTTCTCTGGTCTGCATCCCCTTAACAATTGTGTGTATTGAGCTGTACTGTATTGTACCCATTCTGCAATCTGTTAATAAAATGTTCAATCAATCAACCAAACTCCCCCCTCCCCATGCTGCTATGATGCCTGAATTTCCTCAAGGGGATCAATAAAGGAATATCTTATCTTATAATTATCTAAATGAATAACAAACTGTTAATTATGACTATTGTAAACAAGACAAATGTCTTTCTCTGGTCTGCATCCCATTAACAATTGTGTGTATTGAGCCGTACTGTATTGTACCCATTCTGCAATCTGTTAATAATGTTTTCATTAATTCATTCTCCTTTTGGATTGCCCAGCTGCTGCTAGCCTGCTAGCTAGCGTTTTAGCTTGCTAGCCTGCTAGCTAGCATTCATTCTCCTTTACGATTTTGATTATGATGTTCAGCCAAACATTACTTTGCATAATCTATGCAATAGTGTCATTGCATAAAATAGCAGTGCTATAGGCGCCCTCGTTGTATAATAGTATAATTATTATATGCTAGTACTGTACTACACTACCCAGAATGCACGTTAGGTCATGAGCAGCCAATAAAAAAATCCCCTCTCAGACCACGTGAGGTCACTTTTAGCTTGCTAGCCTGCTAGCTAGCGTTTTAGCTCATAGTCATAGATATCTATAGCCTGCTAGCTAGCGTTCATTCTCCTTTACGATTTTGATTATGATGTTCAGCCAAACATTACTTTGCATAATCTATGCAATAGTGTCATTGCATAAGATAGCAGTGCTATAGGCGCCCTCGTTGTATAATAGTAGAATTATTATATGATAGTATTGTACTACACTACCCAGAATGCACGTTAGGTCATGAGCAGCCAATAAAAAAATCCCCTCTCAGACCACGTGAGGTCACGTAGCTAGCAGATGAGTGACAGGTCACGAGCAGCCAATCAAAACAATCCCCTCTCAGACCAACCAATCAAAAATAGTCTCCAAAGGTCCTCACACACATCTGCGCCAAACGCATATTTCCCCCTGCAGTACTCGAGTGTGTCCTGTAGGAATGCTGTAGAGTCGGGTGAAATCAACAATTATACCAGTGTGAGGACCTAGTCTAAAAAATGTATATTAGGGACTTAAAGATCATTTTAAAGTCATCTAAAGTATATTATTTCTGGGGACCAGGAAAAAGTCCTCGCAAGTGGATTTGACCTCACAATGAAGGTTGGCGGAGCATAGTATGTCCTCGCAAGTACCTATAGACACGCCCACACACACACACACACACACACACACACACACACACACACCAGTTATAGATCACTTACCCATCTCGTTGTACTCTGTGTGCTAAAGTGAACTGGCCGTCCTGCCCGTAAACTGCTTCATTGATACACCCTCATTTAAAAAGCAATCACTGGTCGGCTGCGGCTCCCTTTTTTAC
>NW_028171378.1:0-2500 GCF_963971535.1 Notolepis coatsorum
AATGTAACAAGTTCCTAACGTTTTCTTTCCCCTATTATTTCATAAATAAATGTACATTTTGGAATACATTTTCAGTGTCTATTCTTTCTATATTATATTAGATTAGATTAGATTCACTTAGTTTATTGTCATTACACAGTACAAGACAAGTGCAAACTAAATTGTGTACGTCCAACCAGGATGTGACAATCAACAATCAGTTGCAATAAAACACATGTAAAAATCTGTACAGTAAAGTGCAATGGTTAGCACAATGTGCGATGGTGAGAAAAATAATTATAATTAAAAGAAAGTCTACATAAGCTATGGGCTATATACACAGGTATACAGTGAGGTGCAGTGGGCTAAGTAGTGTTTTGATTCAGTAGTCTGACAGCTGTGGTCCTGTTGGTTCTGCCTGGGAGGCTGCGGTAGCGTGCCCCAGAGCGAGTACCCCACAGGCGGGTGAACAGTCCATGGTTGGGGTGAGAAGCGTCTCTGATGATGTTCCGTGCTCTCCGTGAGCACCGCTTCTCATAGACTGATGAGATGGGGGGGGGGGGTGGGGTCTTGGTGATGCGTTGGGCTATGTTATTCACTGCCGTTATGCATGTTAACCACTAGTCTAGTATGATATATTGTTTACAGGTTAAAAAGGTGTTAAATAAAATGTTCATGTTTAAACAGAACATCAAGGTAAGGGGGGAGTAATGAACACTCCAGGAGGGTTCAAGTAATTGTGATTTAAATCACTAGCATGGCTAACAAATGCTAAATATATTGTAGTCTGCCCCGTTGTTCGATTGTAGCGATGGTTATAACAATGAAACTCCACTAACTATGGAGTAGAAGTAAGAGGGAGAGGAAACAAGCTTATTTTTTTGACAGCCATCAGCAGAACTGCATTTGACCTGGCCACAGTCAAGTTCAAGACGTACGCAATCAAATGTGAAGCGTGCTCACAATTATCTCTTAGGCAACTCCTATCTCCTTTTTTTTGTGCAACTCATATATGTTCTTCAAGGCGCAGGTCCATAACGATGTGTTGCACGGGAAGATACCACCCTAGAGGGAAGGAAGCCCTTAGACTGCACTTTTCACAAAGATATAGCTTTTAACTCGGCAATCAGTGGTTCCATTACGTGGTGAGGTGCTACGCAGGTCATACCTTCATTTCAGAATATGAGTAGAGGACTTGGCTCACGTAGCCAGAACCTCGGGCCTACTTACCATACTGGCAGATAACCCCAGCAATCTACCCAGATACCCCGGCTTCCGCTGCACCTCACATAACACTTGAACATCTCTCCCCCGACTCTTTGAAGGCCTTGTTTAACATGTTTGCTTTGGTTTTGACAGGTCTCTGTCACCGGCAGACAGAGACTGGGATTGTAAAGGCCGGCAATCTCCCCCACCCCCACCCATCGTTCCACGGTTTGTTTAGTTCCTGCACCTTGTGTTAGGTGCTTAATAGCTTCCTCTACTTTCTACTCGGCTTAGAGCCTACCTGGCTGCACAAACACAGCTAACCGCGTCCTGAGGACGTTACACTTATCTGTTTGAGAAAAAGTTAAGGTTTTTCCCACAGTGTCCCTTTGTAGTGTGTTAGAAAAAGTATTTAGAGTGTCCTAACGATTCTGGAAATGAGGCGAGACTCACCCAGGCATGCAAAAGTCTCTGAATGTTTCATTAAAACGTCATTTGGAAGTAATGCGCGGAGCGCCCTCATGAAAAACAGATGAAATATGGAATGCCCGTCGGGTATATCAACACCTGTCACATCAGACCCCTATCACGTTGCGTCGGCCATTGTTATGAGGCCTTCTATTATTTTCTCAACTCCCAAAACATCACCTTATACCTCTCAATCTAACACTGTAATTACCTCATCAAATAAACTATCAACAAAAGCCCACCTAAAACTGGATCTGTGGAAGGAGGGGGGGCAAACAAAAAAACACATCATCACACCTCAACATATGTGAGAGGCGTGACGCTTGGAAGTCAGGGAGAGCAAAGCCTTGAGGGCATACAATCAATATTACATTTTCCATTGCCACCTTCATAGCTATTGTAAATGGCTTGTGTCAAAAATAATAACAGGTTGTATCAGGAACCCTGGGTTTGCAATTTCGCTCCCAGTGCTCGGAGGCCCCCGTCGGGCTGCTCTCTCCCTCTCCTCTCCCTCCGACACCGACGGGTGTTAATGACGCTGTGGTGGCAGACACTCCTCATACACACTACACCACCACCACCACCACCACCACTACTACTACTACCTCTACCACTACCACCACCACCACCACTACTACTACCTCTACCACTCCACCACACCACCACCACCACCACCCACCACTACTACTACTACCTCTACCACTACCACCACCACCACCACTACTACTACCTCTACCACCACCACCACACACCACACCACCACCTACCACCACCTCCACCACTACTACTACCTCTACCACCACTACCACTCACCACCACCACCACCACCACCACCAACCACTACCAC
>NW_028171378.1:5000-19307 GCF_963971535.1 Notolepis coatsorum
CAGGTGTATTATTGATGCTCTCATTGATACTATGTTTGTTTCTGAAGTGTGTGTGTGTGTGTGTGTGTGTGTGTGTGTGTGTGTGTGTGTGTGTGTGTGTGTGTGTGTGTGTGTGTGTGTGTGTGTGTGTGTGTGTGTGTGTGTGTGTGTGTGTGTGTGTGTGTGTGTGTGTGTGTGTGTGTGTGTGTGTGTGTGTGTGTGTGTGTGTGTGTGTGTGTGTGTGTGTGTGTGTGTGTGTGTGTGTGTGAGATATATAGAGAGAGAGGGGGGGCTTTGGTAGACTATTGCATTGGTCCATTCATTGAAGATGAACGCAATGTGACATCCTTTACTAGGCTCACCCACCAACAGTGCAGGTGCTGAACTGCTGATCCGAATGTATAGGTAAAAACCATATTATGCGTTTTCATCAATAAAAAAATGACCAAAAAAAATTCCGCTTGCGCGCTAATGCGCGCTCGCATTCACTGGGGGCCTACAAATACATTCTTTCATGGGGCCCAGAATCTGGAGCTACACCCCTGCTACTACTACTACTACTACTACTACTACTACTACTACTACTACTACTACTACTACTACTACTACTACTACTACTACTACTACTACTACTACTACTGCTACTGCTGCTGCTACTACTACTACTACTACTACTACTACTACTACTACTACTACTACTACTACTACTACTACTACTACTACTACTACTACTACTACTACTACTACTACTACTACTACTACTACTACTACTACTACTACTACTACTACTACTACTACTACTACTACTACTACCTATACCACTAACAGGACTGTACCTACTGTACTATTCCCCCAAACCACTACAAAGCTGGGTAGTAAGTGCCATGGACAAGTGTACCAGTGCCAGTGGACCAGTGTGTACACTACTCACTCGATCTTGGCTGAATCTTGTTTTGGGTGGTGATGTAAAAACACCTGCATCATAGCAGGTTCAAGATGGGCAAAGTAGTATACAGCCTGTTCCTCCCTGTCTCTCTCCTCCACAACCTGGCTTGACTAGGCATAAGGAGAGAGAGAGATGATTACAATTAACTGGTACATTCAGGTCCAGAATTGTTGGAATTCCCTGACAAAGATGTGCAAAAAGCTGTACGGACCTGGTCCCGCCGAGAGTCAGGACATGCATGGGGAAAGATGAATTTTTTTTACTCGGCTACGGTAATGTGGAATGCCCTACTAACATTCATAAAACTCCTGAACTCCCCTCTCGGATTTAAATCCGCCCTAAAAACATGGCTCAGCAGCAACTCAAATTGGTCTTAATATGTTTTTTATCTCTTTTATCATAACTTGGCTTTTATTTCTTTTATCATGAGTTGCTTTTAAGGGTTTGCGGATTTTCTTTTAACATTAGTTGACTGTATGAGTTGTCAGGTTAGGTGTTTTTATACAGATTTTTAGGATGTGTCCTGTCTAGTGTACATGTCCATTTGTGTTTTTGTGCCTTTTTATGTTCCATGTATGGACCACAATGGAAACAAGCCTTGGCTTTATTGTGTTTTATCCATTTGTGACCAGCGTGTTGACACTGTTATTGTTTTGTCTTTTAAATGTTTTGTCCTACGATTGTGTCAAAATAAAGTATTCAATCAATCAATCAATCAATACAATTTAAACAATACCATACTGTAATGAGAAAATAGTTGTTTATTCAATTAATGCATGGAGCTGTTCCATCTTATTTAATTTGATACTAACTACTCAGTTCATACAGATTTCAAGTATCCAAATATCAATGATGAATATTGCATAAGGTTTACACAGTTAATAGATCACCTTTTTGTTTTATATTCATGTTCAGAGAGGAGTAATAGTCAGATATTTGTACAGTATGTGATTTACAACAGGTCCACGGAGGACGCCATATCCCATGTGCTGCACACAGCAGCATCACACCTGGACAAGAGGCAGGGGAACTATGTGAGAATGCTATTCATCGACTACAGCTCGGCATTCAATACCATAGTCCCCTCCATACTCATAGCCAAGCTCAGGGACCTGGGCTTGGGCTATGACCTCTGCCAGTGGGTCTTGGACTTCCTGACTGGCAGACCCCAGGTGGTGAGAGCAGGCAACTGCACCTCCTCATCCATCACCCTCAACATAGGGGCCCCCCAGGGCTGTGTTCTGAGTCCCCTCCTCTACTCCCTGTACACACACGACTGTGTGGCTCAGCGGAGTAGCAATACAATCGTCAAATTTGCTGACGACACAGTGGTGGTGGGCCTGATCTCTGCCAACGACGAGAGGGCCTACCTGGAAGAGGTCAAGGTCCTGGCGGGATGGTGCCAGGAAAACAGCCTCTCCCTGAACGTCAGCAAAACAAAAGAGATGATTGTGGACTTCAGGAGGTCGGGGGTCAAGGACTACAGCCCCCTCAGCATCGACGGGGCACCGGTTGAGAGAGTCAACAGCTTCAAGTACCTCGGAGCCCACATATCCGAGGACTTGAAATGGACCATACACATTAACAGTGTGGTGAAGAAGGCACGACAACGCCTCTACTTCCTCAGGCGCCTAAGGAAGTTCCAAGTCAGCCAGAAGATCCTTAAGAACTTCTACTCATGTACAATAGAGAGCATCTTGACCGGCAACATCACCTCCTGGTTTGGGAATAGCACTGCAAAAGACCAAAGCAGACTACAAAGAGTGACACGTTCAGCCGAACGCACAATTGGAGGGGGGCTCCCCACTCTCCAGAACATTTACAACAAGCGTTGCAAGGGGAAGGCTAAGAGAATTATTAAGGACTCGAGCCACCCGAACAACTGCCTCTTTGAACTGCTGCCGTCAGGCAAGCGACACAGGAGTCTCAAGGCGAGCACAGAAAGACTCAGAAGTAGCTTCTATCCCCAGGCCATCAGGCTGCTAAACGAACAATGAATGAACACTACACAACAACAACCACCAAACACACATAGCACACACATCCACACGCACACACTCACTTTAAACAAACACACTGTAGCACCCACTACACACACTTTATAGCACACACCCACTTTAAACAAACACACTGTAGCACCCACTCCCCACACTTTATATTTATGGATGAAGGATTGCACTACAACTCGTACACCTTACTGTAAATTGTACCTAAAATTGTACCTCATCCCACTTCTGCTTTGCACTAGATAGTACTGTACATTAGTACACTGCATAGTATTGTGTATTGTATATTATATGGTAACTCAGAACATTGTACATATGTCTATACCGAACAACTGTGACCTCATTCTTCTTCTAAATTCATGCTATATTATGTTATTATGTTATTTGATACTATCTTGTCTAGCACAGTCTCTGGAGCGTAACAGTAAGAAGCATTTTGTATGAAAGTATTCTGTACTTCTGTATGACAACTATTAAAGAACTTGAACTTATCAGCTGGGGCGACAGTGGCTCAGGAGGTAGAGCAGTCGTCTGGCAATCCGGAGGTTCCCGGTTCGATTCCCGCTCCTCCCGGTCAGCGTGTCGATGTGTCCTTGAGCAAGACACTTAACCCCTAATTCCTCCCGATGAGCAGGTTGGCACCTTTCATGGTTGCCTCTGCCATCGGTGTGTGAATGTGTGAGTGAATGGGTAAATGTGTTACAAATTGTAAAGCGCTTTGGATAAAAGCGCTATATAAAAAAGCAGCCATTTACCAAAGCACCCATTTATATGGCAATTAAATCAATGGTGTGCACAGCAGCAAAAACAATTATTTGTGTAGGTGCAGAGCTACCACAGATAGTAATAACAGTAAGTAATCCATACCATATATCCTAATAGTTACCACCATACCTGGCTGAAAATAAGTTGAGAAGTTTTTGCACTTGCAGTTGAGCTACAGGTGTTTCGTTCATCTTTATCAAGGGAACCCTTATCCTAATGATTTTAATAATATTATGATGATACAATATGAACCTAGGTCACTTCAGCAACCTGGGCTTAGCCAACGCGATGCTGACAAAATAACGTTATAATAGTCAGCCAGAGTTGCGACTGCATTAGGGAACTATGCTACAGTAGCTAGCAGCTAAGCTTCAAAAACAATGCCAATAGCTTATGCTGCGCTATTTGACATTGACTGACTGAGAGAAAGACCACCAGCAGTAGTTCACGGTCTCACTTTATGATAGCGTTACGAGTATGTTATATTATTATCGACATTAATAGAATTAATGATCAGCATCGTCATCATGGCATCACACTCATACTACCTCCCTGCGAGCCTCTGAGCGTCATCTGATTTCATACGGGAAACCGAGAGATAGAGGACAGAAAGGGAGGGGTGGGGCTTAGTAAGAGATGTGATTGGGCCAGCCCAGTGTCAGTATAGAAAATTAACAAATGGGTGGCTGTTATGGGTCGGTCGTTGACCAAAATGGTCAGCGGTGACCTTTACCACCACCACCACTACTACTACTAGGACCTCTACCACCACCACCACCACTACTACTACTAGGACCTCTACCACCACCACCACCACTACTACTACTAGGACCTCTACCACCACCACCACCACTACTACTACTAGGACCTCTACCACCACCACCACCACTACAACTACTAGGACCTCTACCACCACCACTACCACCACTACTACTACTACTACCTCTACCACCACCACCACCTCTACCACCACCACCACCACCACTACTACTACTAGGACCTCAACACCACCACCACCACCACCACCTCTACCACCACCACCACCACCACTACTACTACTAGGACCTCAACACCACCACCACCACCACCACCTCTACCACCACCACCACCACCACCACCACTACTACTAGGACCTCTACCACCACCACCACTACTACCACCTCTACCACCACCACCACCACCACTACTACTACTAGGACCTCAACACCACCACCACCACCACCTCTACCACCACCACCACCACTACTACTAGGACCTCAACACCACCACCACCACCACCACCACCACCACCACCACTACTACTACTAGGACCTCTACCACCACCACCACTACTACCACCACCACTACTACTACTGCTACTACCTCTACCACCACAACCACCTCTACCACCACCACCAGGCGTGCGTTCCTGATATCAACTGGGGTTGCACGCACCTAATGGCGACACGTGCACGCGCGCTCCCGGCGCATGCGCATAAATGTCCCCTCGCTTGAGCACAGACTACAGACAGTGCCTAATTGCCTCTACAAATGGAATGTAACACATATCATTCACAACAAGTTAGGTGTGAATGTATCTGAGAATGTATTTAACAGACCTGACGACCGGCGCTATTGATATGCAAAGTAGCCCAGGTGGGTACTTATAGCGAGTTGGCGAGTGCAGCGCATTCCTGTGTGCGTGCACGCGCTTTGGCTCAAATCTTACCCTGCAAGGAGTGCAACCCCGTCCCAAGAGCAACGCATGCCTGACCACCACTACCTCTACCACCACCACCACCTCTACCACTTTCCCTCCCTCGGATATCCATGTCTCTGAGTGGATCTCGGCCTGTCTGTCCGACATCTCCGCCTGGATGACGACCAACCACCTCAAACTGAACCTAAGCAAAACAGAATTCCTCCCCCCTGACCGACCTTTCCATCACAATCGAGAATGCAGCTGTGACCGTGTCCCCGACCGCCAAGAACCTTGGTGTTGTCCTCGACGACCCGTTGAACTTCTCCACTCACATCGTAGCGACAACCAGAACCTGCAGATTCCTCCGGAGCAACGCCAGAAGGATCCGCCCCTTCCTGACAAAATAAGCCACCCAACTCCTCATCCAATCAACAGTCATCTCCCGCCTTGACTACTGCAACGCACTGCTTGCTGGCCTTCCGGCCACTGCCACCAAGCCTCTTCAACTCATTCAGAATGCAGCGGCCCGCCTGATCTCAAACCTACCGAAGTCAGCCCATGTCACCCCACTTCTTAGGGACCTGCACTGGCTTGCCGCACAAATTCACTTCAAGGCCCTCGACCTGGCATACCGTGCGGCAAAGGGAACTGCTCCCGCCTACCTCCGGGTCAATGGTCTCTAACTACACCCTCAAGACCCCTGCACTCTGCATCTTCTGGCCGTCTCAGACCCACTCTTATCCAAGCTCCGGGAGGGTCATCAAGGAGAAGCCGCCTATTCTCAGTCCTTGCCCCACAATGGTGGAACGAACTGCCCACCACAGTTAACCCAGCGGAAACCCGTCCAATCTTTCGCCGTCGACTAAAGACGCACTTCTTCAACCATTATCTGAAATGAAAAAAAATTTAAGTATTTAAAAAATCTAACCCTAACTACCTTATTGTCATGCACTTGTCCTAATATACTAACCTACACTGTAGCATTGTTACTCAGCTGATAGATTTGTGCCCTTCCTGATGACTTGTCGTACAGAAATTGTAAGTTGCTTTGGATAAAGCGTCAGCTAAATGACTAAATGTAAATGTAAATGTACCACCACCACCACCACCACCACCATCACCACTACTACTACTACTACTACTACTACTACTACTACTACTACTACTACTACTACTACTACTACTACTACTACTACTACTACTACTACTACTACTACTACTACTACTACTACTACTACTACTACTACTACTTCTACTACTACTACTAATACTACTACTAACTCTACAACCACAACTACCTCTACCACCACAAATACCACCACCAGCAGCACTACCTCCATCACCACCACTACTACCTCTACCACCTCCACCACCTCCAATACCACCAATACCACAACCACCATCACTGCCACCACCACCATCACTGCCACCACCACGGTATTTATCTCCTCACTCCTTTTGACAGTTGTGAGAACTGCAGGGGGAGAAGAATGCGTATAAGTACATGAGAGCCAGAAGTGTGGAGGTATAAGAAGAGCAGAATAAGGCTCTCTCACATAAACACTCCAACATGATTGGGCCCTTTGTGCGCCGCATTGGCCCTCTGCCCCATATGTACCATAGTATTATTAGCATGGTTGGAGAGATTAAATCTATCCTCACTTCTGTTGTCATAGCACTCCAGGCAGCAATAAGCTAGATGAGATGCAGTAATGTGGTGTGCTGGAGGGACGGCCTTCGCACTCCACCGAAAATCAGCCCTAGTTCTATTGAAGCGCTGGTACTCTGGCTGGAGCTGAAGCTTTTTCTCAAGACCGGTTTGTTTGCTTTATCTCGGCCATCTATTACCACAAGTGTGAATTGCACGGCAGTCATATGAGGCTCGTCTATGTGTGTGTGTGTGTGTGTGTGTGTGTGTGTGTGTGTGTGTGTGTGTGTGTGTGTGTGTGTGTGTGTGTGTGTGTGTGTGTGTGTGTGTGTGTGCGTGCGCGCATGTGTGTGTGTGTGTGTGTGTGTGTGTGTGTGTGTAGGTGTGTGTGCGTGTGTGTGTGTGTGTGTGTGCGTGCGTGTGTAGCCAGCCAAAGATGTGAGTTGATAATGTTAGTGTTTGTGTCCTGACATCTTGATTCAGCCGCCCTTGTTCCAAACGGTCGTTCAACAGAATCTCCTCCTTATAGCGCGGTGAGACTCTCTCGCCGCGACAAATAAGCACCATTTGATCTCTCCTGGAAATAGCGAAGGCTGTCAAACCTGTCAGAGCTGTCCCACGTGTGATTAACACGTTCAACTGTGACACCCCCCCCCGCACACACACACACACACACAGTATGTGACAAATGAGTTTGTGGCACAAAGTGCTATTGAGATGTGCAAAAAGCCAAAAGTAATAGTGTGTGACAGGATTAATCGTCACATGGATGGACAGCGGCTTTAGCCGGTCCAGGTATTACACGTGTGGTTCCTCCTCCCGACGCCTCCAGAGTGGCTCTTTCATACCGCCTTCTGCCTGCCTGAGCAAGGCCTTTAAATTGTTCTCCGTTATCTGGAGAGGGATCTGCAGGAAGTCGCAGAAGCCCAGCTTATCTTGGATGTGTGTGTGTTTAGGGGGACTTGAGAGGGTGCCAAATGCTGCAGGATCCAGCAGAGCACGTCAGGCCAAGAGAGACACAGAGGCACTGGGGAGACAGACAGACACAACACTAACATCTGACGGGAACAAACAACACACACACACACACGCACGCACGCACGCACGCACGCACGCACGCACGCACGCACGCACGCACGCACGCACGCACGCACACACACACACACACACACACACACACACACACACACACACACACACACACACACACACACACACACACACACACACACACACACACACACACACACACACACACACACACACACACACACACACACACACACACACACAGACAACCACATCCCAAAACGGACGGAGGCAAACACCTAGGGCATAGGTGACATTTAATCCATCCATCACATTCAAACCAAAAGGCAGATGCCAAGGATTTTCAGAACCGTGTGTGTGTGTGTGTGTGTGTGTGTGTGTGTGTGTTGGGGGGGCCTAATGAGAGAGAGTTAAATCATTTTGTGTCCTGTACTGTGCAGGACAGTGCAGGGCAGTGATTAAACAGTAGCAGGACAGTGCATCACAGTGGGCCTAATTGTAAACATGGAGTCAGTGACACTGGAGTATCTCAGGACAAGCACCGCAGGATCATCCGTCTGATATGACTTCCAACAAACATGGACATGGCCATGTGTTAGATATGTCCCAAAACCCACCTCACCCTGCCCACTTTGACTACCTAGGATGGCTTAGGGGCCTTTCTCACTCACCCATTCGGTT
This sequence comes from Notolepis coatsorum, assembly GCF_963971535.1. Classification (NCBI taxonomy): domain Eukaryota; kingdom Metazoa; phylum Chordata; class Actinopteri; order Aulopiformes; family Paralepididae; genus Notolepis; species Notolepis coatsorum. Next base: position 13,757 of record NW_028171378.1, read on the forward strand.
CCGTTCCATTCCGTTCTAGTCCGTTCCGAGATCTGATGCGAACTCCCCCCCCCCCTCTCCCCCCTCTAGTTTGTGTACACACTCAGTCTTGGTGCGGTCTGGGTTTTGTTTACGGTTTGCGTTTTGAGCTTGTAAGCTTGCCGTAGGCGATGATGTCACGCTCGAAAATGTAAACAGGAAGACACGGTGGAGACTGGATGCTGATATAAAATAAAACAAATAACCAATAAATATGAAGTTATATTTGAACCTCTGTTGTCAAGCCTTGTCAATATAACCCACCCCCTTTTCTCACGAATGGATGGTGTTGTAGAGTTCGCTTTTGAGCATTTCCCAGGGCTAACGCTAAGCTAACGGCTAACGCTAGTTAGCTTAGCCTAGTACTAGTCTAGTATAGCCACTGTAGCACTTATTTTTCAGCAAAGAACGTGCAATAAACAAAACGGATACATTCACTGTGTGTTCTGCCTCTCATTTGTTGATGAAACAAAACTAACATCAACACAATTGAACACCAAAAGCGGAGTTTAGTCTCATAGGCGCTGATTCTGTTAGCTTACATGCTAACGTGAATGGAATATGCCAGTATAATAGTATAGCATTGTGGCAAACGCTAAGCTAACGGCTAACGCTAGTTAGCTTAGCCTGTTCAGCAGCTAACATTATCCCATCGCGCAAGCAGTACAGTAACGACGTTGTGTGTGTCACGCCCCCCGCTCCCACTGGCCCGCACCCGAGACCACCTATTTCAAGCGTCCCAGGTTCAGCGGGGGGTAATACGAATCAGCCCTGATTGGACCCCGATTGGTGAGTGAGAAAGGCCCCTTAGAGTAGACGACAGAGTACAGCAACTTGCAATGGGCCTGGTCTACAAGATACACTACACCACTCAGGTACCCATGTACATGTCGAAATACTTCCCAAGGGTCAGTGAATACCACGCCCACAACACCAGAGGGAGTTCCACAAATCATGTGCAACCCAGATTCGGGACTAAACACGTTTAGCAATTATGCCACAACACGCCCTACCCACAGCCGTAAAAATATGTGAATCCCTACCCACATTCAAAACCGCTCTTAAAAAGCACCTACGGGAGGCTGCAATTCTAAACTGCCCCCCGTAAATGTCCAACCCCCCCCCCCCCCCCCCCTCCTAATGTACAGTCTCCTCCCCATCGTATGTATATATTTTCTGTTAGGATCTTTGGGTAACAGTACTGTATATTTGCATATCGTATACCGGTATGTCACAAATGAAACAGTACTATATACCTGTATGTCATCTACCGGTATGTCCCTATGTCATAAATGTTGTCATGATGTCATGTATGTTGTGTATGAATGAACTATGAATTGAAAATGGGGGACCTTGATGTAAACAAGACAAACGTCTTTCTCTGGTCTGCATCCCCTTAACAATCGTGTATTGAGCCGTACTGTATTGTACCCATTCTCCAATCTGTTAAATAAAGTTTTCATTCATTCATTCATTCATTCATTCATTCATTCATTCATTCATTCATTCATTCATTCATTCATTCATTCATTCATTCATTCATTCATTCACCATGTTAAGTAAGCAGTCTGGCTGCAGTGTGCTAATGTATAATTCCAATTTCTGTACTTCAATGTGAAATTCCCGAAACAAAAATGGTTTCCCCGAAGGTTTATCTAGCAGGAACCAATTCCCTCCTGTGTGACACTGCTGTCCAATCCCTTATGGAAATAAAACGTGTTTTACTTTACTTTACTTTGGTTTATTCTTTACAAGGACAATGCACATTAATAAACATTTCTGTAAATATGTCTGTATTAGATATTCAACTGTTGACAAACATCAGCCACATGAGTTTCCAATGTGTTTCTGGGACGTGTGATTGACCACGTCTGATTGACCACGTGTGATTGACCATGTGTGATTGACCACATGTGATTGACATGGTTCCATGTGTGCTCTTTTACTCAATGCATTTGCACAGGGAAAGGCAGACAAAGGAGCGAAGTGTACCCAAATATGTAGGGGAGAACGGGGGACGTTGTCACATTCATTATATTTCACCACCAGAGGATCCTGTCTCCCATTCTTTGGTATTTAAATGTCCAGAATTGGGGGCAGAGTTCACCTACATATTTGGAGTAAAACAGCTGAAGTTGAGGTGAGAGGACTTTTTGTGTTTTTCATGTCCATTTGTAAATATTCCGCTCCTCAGTATTTTTCTTCTAGGCTTTTACACAATTGGTTATAATGAAACAATTATTACCCTTAAAAAGTGTGAAGGGATAGCTATAGTTTAGATTGTTGTTAGCTAGCTAACTAGTTGTTAGATGGCTTTTAGCCTTGATGCTATCAAGACATTCCAGTTGGGTTGGTCGTCACATTTTATTTGGGTTGGTTGTCACATGTTACAAACTATGAATTGAAAATGGGGGACCCTGATGTAAACAAGACAAACGTCTTTATCTGGTCTGCATCCCCTTAACAATTGTGTGTATTGAGCCGTACTGTATTGTACCCATTCTGCAATCTGTTAAATAAAGTTTTCATTCATTCATTCATTCATGTTGTGTAGGCTATTATTGTTAGGCCGATTTATTGTGTTTCCTGTTTATGTTCATGTTAAGATGCATTAAGTTATGTATTTGTCAACTTGTCAATGAAATTAAACTTTCAAATTCAGTTCTGCCTTCTTGTCTTCTTTTTAAGTTTTTCCCATTAAAACACATGGTGACAACCAACCCCATAGTGTGTGACAACCATCCCCATGATGGGGTTGGTTGTCACAATGTGTCAGAGTGTCTTTGATAGGTGATTAACACTTTGTTACAATACGTTGGAAAATGAGAGGGATACACATTTCAAGCCAACATCTTAAGCTTCAATTTAATGTAGGTTTGTTTGTTAATGTAAGATGTTTTGATATGAGCAATTCACACTAGAGTAAAAGGTGTGACAACGTCCCCCGTGCTCCCCTAACGCATAGGTAACATGTAAGAGGCGTGACTATTCATGTATGTAATGCGTAGGTAACACGTAAGAGGCGTGACTATTCATACGTGAGATTCAGGGCTTAAGCCATGGGTAGCTGGGAGGGGGACCCACGGCAACACAGAGATATGAGAGAGATGGCTCCGAAGGGTGTCTTAAGAAGGCGATAAAGAGGTCCGGTGACCTTCCCCCAAATGAAAGCTCCCTCTGATTTGTGAGGCAGAGCCGTGGAGAGCGTTTGTTTGAGGGACAGAGAGAGTGGGTGGTCTGTCACCAGGGTTCATGCTCCTCTCTCTCTGCAAACAGCCCAAATTACATCTTTTTAATAGCCGCCGTGTCCTCTGTGCTGCTGTAAATCAGGGGGAGAGTTTTCTAACCTCTAGGAGCCCGCCAGGGGTTAACGCCGAGGGCAATGGCCACTGCCTTCGGGTCTGCACGGCCCGTGCAAAATGGTCATCCCTTGAAAATGACAAGACGAGAGAGAGAGAGAGAGAAGAGAGAGAGAGAGAGAGAGAGAGAGAGAGAGAGAGAGAGAGAGAGAGAGAGAGAGAGAGAGAGAGAGAGAGATGAGAGAGAGAGAGAGAGAGAGAGTGAGGCTTTTGGATTACCCTTGACCTTTTTGTTTAGGTGAAAAAAGTGTAGGTTAAATTGGAAAATTACATATAAATATGATGAGAACAAATATATAGAAAAATGCAAAAAGACCACTGACATAATTGATCTCAAACATTACTTTATTCTGTATGACTTGTTGAGACACTGACGGATGCATGGATGTCAGGGATTGTGAAAGAGATGACAATGTACACTGCATGGGCGTCAGCAGTGACAAAAACAAAACCGGAATAAGGGGGAGAGAACATCAGCAGTGGGCTGATGTACCCGTTCTACTTCATATGCACGAGCAACACTGCTGAGCATTTACTTTCCCACTGGCCGTGTCCTCTGCAATATTCAACCAGAAAAGGGCAAACACACAGCGCCATCTCCCAGGCACAAATGAGCAATCAGTGTAAGAGCAACACACCTGGTGAGACTGTGCTTCTCGCTCCTCTGCGCCTCTCTCTGAAAGGCCACTGGCACCACCAGGAGAATTGGTTTCCTCATAATTGAGATCCAGGCAGATTATTCTCAGTTGATTGTCTAATGACCGTCTGAATGAGAATCCCAGCCATAATAAGAGGCGTATTTGACCAAGCGCCGCTGTAGACCCCGAGTGTCAGTCAGTCAGTCGCCAGCCCTCTGTGACTCTGCATGATTGGAATTTTAAGTATGACATGAATACAGACACAAAGTTACTAACCCAGTCAACGAGAGGCACCCTGATCCTCCGGATCTGAATGTGAGGATTTGTTGTTGAATAGTGTGGGGAGATAATACAATTATATATAAATATATATGTATATATGTATTTATATATACATAAACATAATAGGTGTCAAATGTGGCTTGAAGGGTTACTCCAGCAGTAAAAATGTAAATAAAAAAGGAAAACAGGATTATCTTATATAGGCTACAACCATCCAAGCTGTATTTTCATTCATTTTAATTTAAAAGAAATAAAAGAAGAAAATTAAATAGGAATAACAAGAGAAGAAAAACAACAACATTCTGACACCTGAAATGTAGAGAAATGTAACAGACAGACAAAACACAGCTGACTTTTCACTATGAAATGGGACAAAACGTGATTGATGTATAATTTACCAAGTGGCAATTTTTGACCTGTCAAATCATAATTCCCATTCTTCATTGCTTCATCAATTTTGATGGGGCTATTTCCCAACCCATTCTCCGAACAGAAGAAACATGGGCTTGACCTTATGCAACAGTATAAAACATTGCTCTCGCCCCCTCTGCCACGACTCTCCATCCAGACGTACTGGAGGCTCATATGGAATTATCGATCAGGGCGCTGGCAAATATGGCGAGGTAAGGGAATAACACCCCACTTAGAGATTATTGCGCAAATGTACATTAAATCACAAAATGTGGAAGGGGGAGTGTGGGGGAAGGGGAAGCGCGGCGGGGTGTGAGGGGTGCTTTACTACATGGCACTGGATCTGTGCGAGGGTGAGAGTACTCTTGCATTCCCTCAGTGTTTAATCAATGGATTAAACTGTCTATCCATTCACGTATTGATGTTCCCTATGACAGCAGCTTATCCACGTAGAGCAGGGAGACACCGGAGGCCTTTCAATCATCCCTTCGCTGAATGGACCACAGAGGGGAAGGAGGCGGGGTTTAGACGGATGAATCTCTTAACACTAGATTCATGCTGCATGCTCAATTATACCACGGCCACAATGCAAGTCAAAGCAGAGGGAAGAGTCAATCACCGCTGTCAAGTGTATACAGAGGGAGAGTATACATGGTTCTGCCCGCTGTGGGTGAGAGGAGCCTGGCCGCGGCCAATTCCCTTCTAGCTAATGGCAGTTAATCAATATGGATCCACTCTTTGATCTGCTTCCTCCTGACCAACAACAATCACTAACAACACTATAATTGCAATCACCATAATGGTCCTCTATTCTTATCATCCTGCGCCAGAGAGAGAGAGAGA
>NW_028171377.1:2500-38147 GCF_963971535.1 Notolepis coatsorum
CTTATCTGCAGGCCTCCTGAACAAACACACTGGGTCAGAGCTGAAGAGGCAGCGGGTCACAGCTCTCTGACAGGAGAGGGGGCGGGCCCTCCCACCGGGACGTCCAGTCACAGCTCTCTGACAGGAGAGGGGGCGGGCCCCCCGACCGGGACGTCCAGTCACAGCTCTCTGACAGGAGAGGGGGCGGGCCCTCCGACCGGGACGTCCAGTCACAGCTCTCTGACAGGAGAGGGGGCGGGCTCTCCGACCGGGACGTCCACAAACTCAATGACTAAACTCTGCTCTGGCCTGCAGCTAGAAAGGAATGGTTTCTGGGACGCTCAGCTCAGGTACAAGTATGTGTGACGTTGTGGGTTTGAATTTAGCTGACACCTTATCTCCTCCTCCTCCTCCTCCTCTCTGTATCTTTCTCTCCTCCTCCTCTCTGTCTCTCTCTCTCCCCCTCTCTGTCTCTCTCTCCCCCTCTGTCTCACTCTCTCCTCATCTCTGTCTCACTCTCTCCTTTCTCCTCTATGTCTCCCTCTCTCTCTGTCTCACTCGCATCATCCTCTCTGTCTCACCCTCTCCTCCTCTCTCTATCTCACTCTCTCTGTATCTCCCCCTCCTCCTCTCTCTGTTTCACTCTCTCATCTCTGTCTCACTATCTCCCCCTCCCCCTCTCTGTCTCTCTCTCCTCCCCCTCTCTGTCTCTCTCTCCTCCCCCTCTCTGTCTCTCTCTCCTCCTCTCTCTCCTCCTCCTCTATGTCTTACTATCTCCCCCTCCCCCTCTCTGTCTCTCTCTCCTCCCCCTCTCTGTCTCTCTCTCTCCTCCTCTCTCTCTCTCTCCTCCTCTCTCTCTCCCCCTCTCTGTCTCTCTCTCCTCCCCCTCTCTGTCTCTCTCTCCTCCTCTCTCTCCTCCTCCTCTATGTCTTACTATCTCCCCCTCCCCCTCTCTGTCTCTCTCTCCTCCCCCTCTCTGTCTCTCTCTCTCCTCCTCTCTCTCTCTCTCTCTCCTCCTCTCTCTCTCCCCCTCTCTGTCTCTCTCTCTCCCCCTCTCTGTCTCTCTCTCCTCCAGTGTGTGCCAACCGCTAAACATTGAGGATAATTGCATGCCAATTAAATACCTCTGAACAGGTCCTGCATTATTATTATTATTATTATTATTATTATTATTATTATTATTATTATTAACTGTCACAACAGCGCTGGGCCAAAATGTAGTGTTTGAAATTGACTTCAAGCGCATACAATTTATTGTAATTTTAGGTGTTTTTGATACAAGTAGCTTGACGTTAGGAGCTTCGTCTACAGCCTATGTTCCTTAAAGTAAGCTTGACGTTGGTGGTTTCCACTTTATATATATATATATTAGGCCTGACCCCTATTAGTCGATTAGTCGACTAATCGGTCGAAAGGAGCCGTAGTCGACTAACCAGCCTCTTAGTCGAATAGTAAAAAAGAAAAAAAAAATTATAATATATATATTTTTTATCATTCTTTCCAAAAGAAAATAGGCCTAGAAGCGTGGCTAACGCTAATGGCACGCATACCAGAGGCTAACTGCCTAAGAAAACAGGCACAGAGGCACTGAAAGAGGATTTCACTCTCTTGAGATGACGACAGCCTTCACGAGGCCTTCCCTGTAAGTAGCAAGAGATGGTGCAAGACCAACTTGTGAAACGAATGTCGCCAACTAAACGTCGAGCAGGCAGGCCAAGGTACGGTGGAGCGTCCTACTCAGGACGGGCGGTCATACCGGCCGTCGAAAACCGCGGCCTACCAGTGCTCCAACTCAATGTCGAGGGCCTCACCAGCGCCAAACTCGAGATCGTACGTCACCTGGCTGATTCCAATGGGGCAGCGGTGGTGCTCCTGCAGGAGACACACTGCACAAACGATAACATCCTCAAGATGCCTGGTTTCCATCTAGCCGGGTCCATCCACAACAAGCAACATGGTGTGGCAACCTTCGTGAGGACTGAACTAAGCTGGTCAGCCAGTAGCCAATCCCCACCAGGCACCAACATCGAGTGGCTGGTTACTAAAATCCAGGAAACTTCAGTCATCAACGTATATAAGCCCCCACCATCAGAGCTGGCTGCTACGTCCCTCCCGTCCATAACTGCACCCGCCATCTACGCAGGTGACTTCAACTGTCAACACACAGACTGGGGTTACAACTACACAACACCTAACGGAGAGGCGCTCAGCGAATGGGCCTCCAACATCGATGCTCTGCTGTTGTACGACCCCAAGGAGCCGCCAAGCTTCTTCTCTGCACGCTGGAACACCTCTACCAACCCAGACCTGGCCTTTGCCGTATGCTGGAGCAATGACCCGAAACCAGAAAGACGCGTCCTAGACAGGTTTCCCGACTCACACCACCGACCATCCATCATTAAAGTCCCATCACTGGTGCAACCGGTATTAGGGAAGCCTGTCAAAAGATGGAACTTTCGAAAGGCCAACTGGGAGGTATTTGCTCAGGAGACGGATAAGAGGGCAGCTGGTCTGCCAGACCCAGATGCAGCCGATGTGGACGCCGCCTATGAGGCCTACTGTGGGGTCCTCCTGGGTGCGGCAAAGAAGACCATCCCACGCGGCTACAACAGGAACTACATCCCTGGTTGGGACGAGGAGTGCAGCCGCCTCCTGTGCGACCACCAGAGCGCTGGCTCCAGGGAAGAGGTGGATGCGACTGCAGCGGCACTGCTCCAGAGACTGGACAGCACGCGTAGAGACAGATGGACTGAAGTAGTTGAATCAATTGACTTTACCCATTCTAGTCGGAAGGCGTGGCAAACGATCAACCAGCTTACAGGCAGATGTACGAAGCCCCCAAGCTGCCCAGTCACTGCAGATGCCATCGCCTCCGAGCTCCTGAAGAACGGTCGTTACCCAGACGCAGACAAAGATGTTACCCGCCTGATAACACAGGAGGTGTTTTCCCTCTCCAAGGTGGCCAGTGTAGATTCTAACCTCTCAGGAGAGTTCACAGCAGATGAACTCGATGAGGCCATGAGTAAGCTCAAGACGGGCAAATCTCCAGGCCGTGACAACATCCACCCGGAGTTTATCACCCACCAGAGCACAACAACATCTGACTGGCTCTGTGCATTCTTCTCTGCATGCTATCAGAGGTGTAAGATCCCCAAGACCTGGCGTCGTGCTTCTGTAATTGCCCTGCCAAAGCCAAACAAACCTGCGGAAGACCCCAAGGCATATCGACCCATCTCGCTGCTCTGTGTTCCATTTAAGATATTGGAAAGAATGATCCATAGCCGCATTGAGCCAGTAATTGACACACAGCTCCCACAGGAACAGGCCGGTTTCCGACGTGGTAGATCAACAGTGGACCAGGTAACACTACTGTCTCAAGACATCGAGGACAGCTTCCAGGCTAATGAGAAAGCGGGGGTAGTGTACCTGGACCTGACTGCCGCATACGATACTGTCTGGCACCGTGGACTCCACCTGAAGCTGATGAGGATGGTACCTGATCGGCATATGGTGAAGTTTATCATGGAGATGTTGTCTAACCGCAGTTTTGTCCTACACACCAGCGATGGCCAGCGCAGCAGGCTCAGAAGACTGAGGAACGGTGTCCCACAGGGGTCAGTCCTTTCTCCGATGCTGTTTAATATTTACATCTACGATCTCCCAGTCACAGCATCCAGAAAGTACGGCTATGCGGACGATCTTGCCATCATGCTGAGAAGACCCACATGGAAGGCACTGGAGGACGGTCTTAACCAAGACATGGACATCCTAGTAGCCTATCTACAAAAGTGGCGCCTACAGCTCAGCACCAGCAAGACCGTTTCAGCAGCATACCATCTCTGCAACAGAGACGCCAAGAGGGAACTGGAGGTATATGCTGACCACAAGCGTCTGGAGTCCCAGCAAGCCCCTAAATACCTTGGCGTGCGTCTGGATCGGACACTGTCCTTCAAACAACACCTCGAAGATGTCAGGGCAAAGACAACATCAAGGGTTGCGCTGATCCGACGCCTCGCAGGTACAACCTGGGGAGCCACTGCCAAGACCCTTCGGATATCCACCCAAGCCCTGGTCTTCTCGGCAGCAGAGTACTGTGCCCCAGTCTGGAGCAGAAGCCTGCACGTTAAAAAAGTTGATGCGGCTACTAACAACGCCCTCCGGATCATCACTGGATGCCTGAAGGCTACACCCGTCTTCCTGCTGCCAGTCCTTGCAGGAATCGCACCAGCTGGCCTACGACGAGAGGCTGCCACTCTCGCCCTAGCAAGGAAGGCAGTGAAGCATGACTGGCACATCCTACACAACACCACAACAACAACAGCACCTATGAGCAGACTCAAGTCCCGCCACCCCTACAACAAGGTGGCACAAGAGATGCTCCGTTCCACCACTGAGGACCTATCCAGAAATGGATGGCTGGCGGCAGCCTGGAAGAGAGAGTGGGAGAGTGCTGGGCCAACCCGTATCCACCACCACATCTGGGATCCAGGAGATGGCGCCACAGGAGACGATCTTCCACGCCGGCAATGGGTTCTGCTGAACCGTTTAAGATCTGGGGTTGGTCGCTTTAAAGCATCATTAAAGAAGTGGGGCCTGGCAGACAGCGCTGCATGTGAGTGTGGAGACCCTGAGCAGACTGTTGACCACATCCTGACCATCTGCCCCCTATACAAACCACCCTCGGAAGCCAGCCTCTTTGATGTGGGACCAGAGTTAAGGGCATGGCTACAAGATACGGAGTTGGACCTCTGACGTTACACGAAAGAAGAAGAAGTCTAATGAACACACTAGACAAATATCAAGATGTATCCATCAGTGGACCAATTGCATGCTTTTGCAGAGGACAACAAGCCTTCAGTCGACTCCTTCAGACATTAAGCACCCCCACAGCCCGAATGGAATGATACAAAAGAAATAAAAATGTATTACATTTTTTTTTTTTTAAATATTATATATATTTTTTTTAATATTTTTTTTGTCGACCAATAGTCGACTAACGGCAAATTTTGGCCAATCATAGTCGACCATGCAAATCCTTAGTCGGGGACAGCCCTAATGTATATATATGTGTGTGTGTTGTTTCACATGCCATGTTATCTTCCTGCCAAGAAAGACGAAATCCTGCCAAAAAAATAAGAAAACAACAACAGCCCCAGGCACCCCTGCCTCTGTCTTTGTGGGAGAGAACAGAACCAATTTCGGCCGCGGCTGCTGGGCGCAGGAATTACCTCTCCCTCAGCCTCCATCTCTCCATCTCTCCGCTCGCTGGGGAGGAGCTCACGCTCAAATCCTCACAATGTATTGGACGGCACAGATAGGGAGCGTGGATAAACTCTCTCACACACTGGGGGCGACTTGCTTTTCAGTTTTTTGGGTGGGGTGGAGGGGGGGGGGGGGGTGACTGGATAAAACAACAAGTAAATAACTGTAACCTGTGATCACACGTGATCAGACATGAAGATGCATGCTGCTTGCATGATTGATGAGACAGAAAATACGCTCGCGCACTGAATAACCCTTTCACTACCGCACACAGTACCAAAGGGTTAACCCTTTCACTGCGACAATACAGAAGGTGTTGGTTTAGGTCAGTGATGCTACTGGACTAACGTGAACGATGCTACACACTGTAGGGTTATCCCCTCCGAGTCCATACACGGAAAGATAGCATAAGGATATATGGTATAACTGTAGATTGTATAGTATAGTATTGTATAGTAGTGTACATAAGACCCAGTGCCTCATCCGTAGCTAACAGTGTATTGCACTATCGCAGGACCTTAGCATGTCTTTTACCATGCTTTTTGTAAACTTTATGTACAGTATACCTTTTATGTCTTATTCTTATTACTTGTATTATTGCACAAATGTCTTATTCTTATTACTTGTATTATTGCACAATCGCTGCGGGCATGACCACCCGCATTTCACTGTATGCTTGTATGCCGCGACAAATAAAACTCTTGACATGGAAACAGGTGCTTCATTGCATTACTGCACGTGGGAAAACACATGGGTTCTACAGATCTGTAGACGAAATCAACTAATGGATTAGCCTGTGACTTTATTATTATTTGACTAAGAAGGTATTTAGTCGAGGACAGAGGTGTTCTATTCTAGTGTACGCCGATTCTTACATCACAGATGTTGATCATCGGTGTTTGGATATAATAAAATCTATCACTTTCTTCTTTTTGAAATATTGAATCGACGGATCGACCGATTGATACGACGACTCTCGTATTTAAATGTTTATTATTTCTATATTCCCTTTCATATGACGACTCTAGATGTGTTGTTCTTGGCCTCTTTGTGTGAGCTAAACACAGAGCCAACATGGACGTGCAGTAGGCCTGCTTGGCAATGAAGCTCATTCAGATAAATGATACACTTTTGAAACAGCACTGTGCATTACTACACCTACTGTAGACCTCAGTATAGTTTTACTGTATTTATTTACTGTATATTTTATTCCATTTTTATTCTACTCTTATCTTAGGCAATTTGATTTGGCAGTTTTGTTATTCTTATTATTATTATTCTTATAATGTTGAGCGATTTGCAGTGTCAAATTTCCCTCGGGATAATAAAAGTATTTCTATTCTATTCTATTCTATAAGTGAAACAGAAAAAGAGGACATTCACAGGGTCGACTCACGGTTCCTCACTCTGTGTTCTGTTTTCCAGTGTTGGGGGGGGGGGAGGGGGGGTCACAAGTGGCCATCTCTTTGTTTTTAAGGGTCAGGCCAGGAGAGCCCGTGAGTTTGAGACCCGCTCAGCTACAGAACATATGCTGTGGTTCTCAAGTGGAGAACTGGAGCCTTGACCTCTGACCTCATGCTTCTGAAGAGGATTGGGGACTGATCTGGATACACACACTCTCACACACGCGCACGCGCACACGCACACACACACACACGCACACACACACACACACACAAATGCTCACACAGAGAAATAGACAAAGCGTACAAACAAATACGTAACACTGTATAATACACACGCATGTAGTGTACAAACACACACACACTGTCACTGTCACTCTCTCTCTCTCTCTCACATGCACACACATACACAAAGCATTCAAATGTGCATATGAACTAGACAGGCTTGCGCGCACGTGTAGTTATATCAATCGGTACGTGTATGCAGTATGCACGTACACATGGACACACACACACACACACACACACACACACACTGTGAGAGCGATAAAGCACTGGGTTTGGTGATAAGGGCTGGTCTCCAGGGAGCCGTTCAGACCACGAGGGTCAGAGAGAGGGAGGGATAATGTCCTCCTGTCTGGATAACGTACTCATACTAGAACACACACACACACACAAACACCTATAGAACCATTGAGACTCCATGAATAAGGTATATAACCGCTATAGAACCACAGAGATCGATGAATAAGGTGTAACAACAATCCTAATAAACTAACCTACACTGTAACACGCAACACTTTGATGAACATTGTTACTCAGCTGATAGAGTTGTGCCCTTCCTGATGACTTGTCGTACAGAACTTGTAAGTCGCTTTGGATAAAAGCGTTCAGCTAAATGACTAAAATGTAAATGTAAATAACAGCTACAGAACCACTCAGACCCCAGGCAGTAAGATGTATAGAACCACTATATGTGTGAAGTCTAACTGGCTGAGGCTCAAACCAAGCAGTGGGCACGGTGGGACAGCCTCTCCGTCAGCCCTGTCTCAGCCGGCCAAGGACAACCCTTTAAAACCACGTCTGTCTCTCTGTCTCTCTGGGGGGAGCCCAGTGTGTGTGTGTGTGTGCGTGTGTGTGTGTGTGTGTGTGTGTTGAGTCTAATAATCTGTCTCTATTTTTGCTTTCTAACTAACAGCAACGTCAGAAGGATCCGCCCCTTCTTGACAAAAGAAGCCACCCAACTCCTCGTCCAATCAACAGTCATCTCTCACCTCGACTACTGCAACGCACTGCTCGCTGGTCTACCGGCCACTGCCACCAAGCCTCTTCAACTCATTCAGAACGCAGCCGCCCCCGTCTGATCTCAAACCTACCGAAGTCGGCCCATGTCACCCCACTTCTGCACAAGACCTGCACTGGCTCCCCATTGCTGCACGTATCTGCTTCAAGGCCCTCGACCTGGCATACCGTGCGGCAAAGGGAACCGCTCCCGCCTACCTCCGGTCAATGGTCTCTAACTACACACCCTCAAGACCCCTACGCTCTGCATCTTCTGGCCGCCTCAGACATACTCCAGGAGGGTCATCAAAGAGAAGCCGCCTTTTCTCAGTCCTTGCCCCACAATGGTGGAACGAACGTCCCACAACCAATTTTTCGCCGTCGTCTAAAAACACACTTCGTCAATCAATCAAATCCAATCTATTATTATTATTATTTTTTTGATCCACTTTTTCTCCCATTTTTCTATATTTTCTCCCATCCCAATTTCGTATCATCCAATTCAACCCTCCCCTGTCACGAACGCTGTTTCTTGCCTCCCACAAGCCGGCTGCAATGTGGACTAAGTCATACATAGCACAAGTCCCTCCGGTACTCGAGGTAACAGCAGTCGCATCTTTTCACCTGCGCAGCTCGATCTCTCAGTGTCGAGGAGTAACGCGTGGGAGGCTCACGCTGCCCCCGACACTTCCTGATTCTACTGCGCAGGCGCACCAACCGACTTGTAGGAGTCGCTTGTTCACAACGCCCGATCCCCACCCTTCAGTTTCCCTCCCCGTAATACGGCCAATGTGTATTACTGCGGACGACCAGCTAAACTGAAAACAATGTGGAGAGCTGGATTCGAACACGCGAATCCTAGCGTCTCCACACTGGTGGCGAGTGCCTTGCCCACTACACCACCTAGCCGCCCACATCTATTATTATTATTATTATTAATCTGAAATGAAAAAAAGAAAATAAGCTTCTTACTTTCCTTTACTGTCATGCACTCTCTTCCTAATATACTAACGTACTCAACAGCACTCAAGTTTGAACACTTTGATGAACACTGTTACTCAGCTGATAGAGTTGTACCCTTCCTGCTGACTTGTCGTACAGAACTTGTAAGTCAGCTTGTAAAAGCGTCAGCTAAATGACAAAATGTAAATGTAAAAATTGTAATGTAACAGGGCGGGATTTGAACATGGGACACCCCAATGAGATTTACACACATACACAAACACACACACACACACACACACACACACACACACACACACATTTACTTAGGCCACTTTTTGGGAGATACATCCATTCCTAACCTTAACCATAACAACTACAGGTCTAACCCTTACCTTAACCTTAACCACTGACCCAAAAATCTTCTTTTTGCAAATTGTGGACAGAGCTTTTGTCCCCAATCAACTGGTCGTTAGATTCAAGAGATTTCAAGAGATTTATTTGTCACATACATACAGGAGACATGTGTCCACCATTTTAGACTAAGTCAGAAACACAAACACACAAAATGAAACCCTAACACCCTACATAAACACAGGCTGTAACCCCATAAAGTGTAAATGTCATAAACACACATCTAAATGTTCTGTTCTGAGCTACTCCCCCTTCTCTCTCTCTCTCTCTCTCTCTCTCTCTCTCTCTTCCCACACTGGCCACCATCTATATTCGTTCTTTTCTCTTGTCTTTCTTTGCGTCTGTTCTGTTCTTTCATCTGATTGGTGGTATCTGTGAACACCACACATGCACACACGCACACACACACACACACACACACACACACACACACACACACACACACACACACACACACACACACACACACACACACACACACACACACACACACACACACACACACACACACACACACACACACAAAGGACAAGAGAGAGAATCCTCTGAGCAAATATAGGGAGAGCTAATCACTCCCAGGGTCACACACACACACACACACACACACACACACACACACACGTGCACGCACACACAAATAACATACACATGCACACACACACACACACAGGACACAGGGCCATGCAATGAAGTATACATTCAAAGACACACACATGCATGTGAAGGAAGAGAACACAACAATGTGCATGCGCGCGCACACACACACACACGCACACACACACGCACACACACACAGGGGAGGATGGGTGTTTCATTCAGCAGGAGCTCTGATAGGACTCTGGTCACAATTACTCCTCTTTCTCTATTCTCTCCATCATCTCTCTCTCCACCTCTCCATTTCTGTCTACGCAGAACTCGTCTGTGCAACTTCCTTTATTCTCTCTCAATCAATTCAATTCAAATGGACTTTATTGACATGGGAAACATACGTTTACATGGCCAAAGCCAAAACTAAACAAAACAATCAAACAGAGAAAACAAAAGAGATCAGTACATTACAGAAGGAATTTCTTGTACAGTCTTTATGGTGGTTGCATTCCGCTGGATGTCCTTTTCTTGTCACAGCAGCTCACAAATCTGGCTGCTGTGTTTGCACATTCTTGTATTTCTCCCAGTAGGTATGGGAGTTTTGAGTTATTGTCCATGTTTTCAAAGTCTCTTTGGGTGTTTGCAATTTGTGGGAAGTATAATGTCTCTGATGTCTTGGTATAGTGGGCAGGTTGTTAAGAAGTGGAGCTCGGTTTCCAGTCCACCTAAACTTGTGTGCAGTGGGTGCACAGTCTGTCTTCGCTTGTCTGTATTCTCTCTCTCTCTCTCTCTCTCTCTCTCTCTCTCTCTCTCTCTCTCTCTCTCTCTCTCTCTTCTCTCTCTCTCTCTCTCTCTCTCTCTCTCTCTCTCTCTAGCCACCTCTCATTCCATCTGGCTCCCTTCATGTCTCTTCTGTTCCATTCTCTCTCTATTCTCTCCATCTCTTCTCTGTCAGTCTGCTTGATTCTCTCTCTCTCTCCCATGTGTTCTCTCTCTCTCTCAGTGTTTTCTCTCTCTGTCTGTCTGTCTGTCTGTCTGTCTGTCTGTCTGTCTGTCTGTCTGTCTGTCTGTCTGTCTGTCTGTCTGTCTGTCTGTCTGTGTCTGTCTCTCTCTCTCTTCTCTCTCTCTCTCTCTCTCTCTCTCTCTCTCTCTCTCTCTCTCTCTCTCTCTCTTCTCTCTCTCTCTCTCTCTCTCTCTCTCTCTCTCTCTCTCTCTCTCTCTCTCTCTCTCTCTCTCTCTCTTCTCTATCTTCCTATCTGCCACTTGCTCATACAATGCTAACTGTATTCGTGATAAGCTCTCTCTCTTCTCTAATTGGTGCAGTAGCCCCCCTTTCCTGAGCTTCTCCTCTTTTTTCTCATCTCTCTCTATCTTCCCTTTTCTACTGCCCTCTCTCTCTCTCTCTCTCTCTCTCTCTCTCTCTCTCTCTCTCTCTCTCTCTCTCTCTCTCTCTCTCTCTCTCTCTCTCTCCCTCTCAGCAACAGAGGCAGAAGAAACACATGTAGTTGACCCAGCTGCATGTGAAGTCGGTGTCTCTCTCTCTACATCATGTCTTAACAACAACACCCCTCCCTCCCTCCCTCCCTCCCTCCCGGCTCCAGGATGTGTCACGTTTTAAAGAACCAGGATACAGTGTGTCGCCCCAACCGGCCCCGCGGCGCTCTCCCAGTCGGAGGGTAAACACGGGGGTTAAAGGACGGGACGCGTCGGGCTGCGGTGTACCCTGACGCGGCGCTCTCCCAGTCGGAGGTAAACACGCGGGTAGAGGACGGGACCGGTGTATTCTGACGGCGGTGCATTCAACACTCCAGAGGGCTGTTTGCTCAGAGAGTTGTCACTGAATTTGAATGTGATGAGAGAGAACAGACACGACACCAGCCCCCTGGGGCGACCTGGCTGGTGACAAACGATACAGCGAGACAAGAGACCATTCATTTAATTAATTAATCGACTGATCATATCCCAATATATACAGAGGGATATACTGATCCACTGAGTTTAGGAAATAATGGTGACTGGTTGAATGATGAATTTACATGACTCACTGAACCACTTGGAATAATCTCCCACTACATATAAAACAGCAGCCGTGGAGAGCGTTAAAGCACGGCTCAAGACCTATTTTTATACTCTTGCTTTTAGCTGATTTTAAAATCCCTATTGTCATTTATGCTTTTTAGTTATTTTCTTAATCATGTTTTGCAATTTAAATTAGTTTTTGTCATTTTAAACTCCTGCTTTTCTTTTCTTTACTTTGTTTTGCTTTATTGTCACATTTTGTGTTTTTATTTTTTGCCCTGTTAAGCACTTTGAGCTGCATTTTATGTATGAAAGGTGCTATATAAATAAAGATTATTATTATTATTATTATTATTATTATTATTACTAATGTCATACAAAAAACAATACAAAATAAAATACCAATGCGTCAGTTCTATGCACATTTTATGCTTTTTTTTATGTCTGCTACCATACCAATGTTATGCTCATGATATGCCTCTGTATGATAAACTCTTGTATGAAAGATGCTATACAAATAATATATAATTAATAATACAAATAATTTAAAGTAATAATAATAATTATAATTATTATTCTAAAATAGATAAATGGATCATGGATAATAAGATAAGATAAGATAAGATATTCCTCTTTATTGATCCCCTTGGGGAAATTCTGGCTTTTTAGGACTTTATTAGGAATTTGAAAAAGTTTGTATCATATTATAGTAATTACTATAAGCGGGTATTATATGCTTCATTATTATATGATATGCACTTAATTGCTACATTAGAATAAACAGAATAGAACACATTAGAATGAAACAGAGCGGATGTTGCACAGAGTGCAGAGTGGTGATGTCACATGTCAGGTGACCTGACCTGCAACGCTGAGCTAGTTCTGACCGCTTAGACATTCAAAACCCCTGCCTTCTCAGATAGAGAGAGAGGTGTATATTAGAAGAGGCCTTGTTCACTTGACCACACAGTCTGCGTGAACACAGAGGAAGCTATAGGAGCGCTCTCGACAGAGATGCAAAGCAGCGGCGCTCCAGAGATACGACACGTTCTATTCACTGGGATGATTCTATGGCCCGACCGCATCCCTATCAGCCAGGGATTGGACGGCCTCGCTGAGGCCACGCCCCCACGTCAGGGTTTCAGTCACATACACAGCTGTCTGTCTGAACATAGCCGTTAGGAAAAACAGGGAGAGGTTGCCGAATTTGAATGGGCAATCCCCTTATATTCATAATGTATATATATATATATATATATATATATATATATATATATATATATATATATATATATATATATATATATATATATATATATATATATATATATATATATATCCAGGGGAAGAATGTGAAAAAAACGCTCTGGTGACACATTCAGCACAAATAATCTGTATAGTGAAAGACATGCCTCCAAGAGTGTTGGGGAACTTTAAGAATTTCTTGGGGTGGGCGGCTAAGTGGCGCAGTGGGCAAGGCGCTCGCCACTAACGCAGGAGATGCTGGTATCAAGCCCAGCTCTCTGCGTTGCTACCGGCTTGGCTGGTCGTTCATACTAACACAATTGGGCAGTGTTAGGGGTGGGAAAGCCGGTGGGTGGGGATCGAACGTTGTGGACAGCGACTCCTACAGGTCGGTTGGTGCGCCTGTACAGCAGAATCAGGAAGTATCGGGGGCAGCGTGAGCCTCCCACGTGCTACTCCTCGCCACTGAGAGATCGCGCTGTTCAGGTGAAAAGATGCGACAGCTGCCTCCTCGTGTACCGGAGGGGACACGTGATGCAAGGCTTGGTCCTCACTGCAGCCGACCAGTGGGAGGCATAGTCTAGCAACGTTCAAGACAGGGGAGGGGAGAATTGAAGGGAGAATTGGCGAGGCGAAATTGGGATGGGAGAAAAAGACTACTACCATACTGTCTTTATACCTGTATCACTGTACATATTATACTACAACTCTGTACATACATCTGATTAGCACTACACTCAGTAGTACTAATTTGTATATTTTATACCCAGTTTAATCTCCTGCTAATTGTATATTACTATTGCACTTTACTGTTACATTTGCACTCTGGTTGGACACCAAACTTATTTTCATTGTACTGTACTTGTGCTGTATGATGACAATAAATGTGAATCTAATCTAATCTATACTGTATACTATATTACTGTCTCAAAGGGAGGGTGTCTATCTCACCTGTCATAGGTAGACCCGCATGCTATCTACACTAAAGGGGAAGTGCTGTAGGTAAAGTGCAGTAGACAGAGTTGTCTTAAAGGGACAGTGATTATCTCACCTGCATCTTATGAAGTCTGAATTAAAGGGGATGTGTGGTAGATATTAAGGGTGTAAAGGCCACTAATGACCGCCCACTGGGGGGCTGTTTATTTCACAATCTAATATAATATATTTTTTTTTTGAGTCGATTATTAATTTCAATATAGAATATTCGTTGACAGCCCTACAAGTACAATTAGTTACTGCACACTACATCACCCCTGAGTGGAACATGGAAAGCCAAACTTTCCCCCACTGTACCGAAAACCCGTACCCGACTTCAAAACAGAGGTACGTACCGTACAGTGGTTTTGGTGTACCGTTACACCCCTATATATATATATATATATATATAAAAATCGCCTATCACAATCAACAGTGCTATGACTGTTAGTCGACTAAGAATTCCTTTAGTCCAGGTACACACTATCATTATGGGGGGTGTATCTCACCTGTGATTGGCCTGTAGTGTCTTTAGCTCGTCCTCCAGTCTCTGGCTGTGGTCCAGAGCGATGTCCCGCTCATTCTGCAAAAACTCCAATTCGTCCTGTAGGGGAAGAGAACAGAATTTCACTTGTTTTTGACCCATCAATACCAAACCTGGTACATGGCCTACAAATACAGCTGTCCTACGTAAAGTATACAGGAGCGTGGGGTGACATGTTTGTCACTGGTTGTTCCAAAGGGTTTTACAGGAAGACCATGTGGAACATGCAGGAGATAACACTATGTAACAAACCATCAAATACACTCACATCCACACGTACACACTCACTTTAAATAAACAACTCACTGTAGCACCTACTTTACTCACTTTATATTTATATTATTGCACTGAGATTTGCACTACAACTCATACCTCATTGCATCTTAGACCTAAGTTGTACCTCATCCCATTTCTGCATTGTATGTATTGTATATGTATATTGAACTGTGCTGCACTGTATCCATGTCCCCTACCACTGCACTTTACTGTCTTATTGTTGTCTCACTGTTCTGTCCTGTTTTGCACTTATTTATTTATCATTATTATTATTATGTTGTTCCTATTTGTGAAAAAATCAATCATGCACTGAAATGTCAAATCACGTTCCATTTGTACCTGTACAATATGGTGAATAAAGAAATCTGAATCTGAACACTTTTGTTTACACTTGTTACGTACTTTTGACTTCTATTTTTTACCTATCTATTTTATTTGTATCTATATTATTTGTATACTCTCAGGAGCAGAACAGGAAAAAGCATTTCATATAAAAGTATTCTGTATTTTTGTATGACAACTAATAAAGAAACTTGAAACTTGAACTTGAAACTTGATATACAAGGACCTTGAAAGACGAGACATAACTACACTAGGATAAGAATCACTACCTTTTCAGGGAATCTGACACTGTGAAACGTTACCAAGTTACAGTTACAAAATATTTGACCACATTTTTTTTAGGATTTTCAATAAGTGAAGTTTGGGACAAAATGAGACATTTAAACTTTTCAAAATATGCATTTATTCCAGTTAAAATCACAGCTTTAACACAGATTGTATAATAGAATAGAATGTATTAAAAAAGTGTGATAAAACAGAAGCACAGGAGAGTGAAAGAGGAACACAGCTTTAACACAGATTGTATAATAGAATAGAATGTATTAAAAAAGTGTGATAAAACAGAAGCACAGGAGAGTGAAAGAGGAACACAGGCAGAGACAACGGCCAACACACGCACGCACGCACGCACGCACACGCACACACACATGGCCCTGTGTTAATTGTGAGCTGTTGAAATGGACACAGGGCTTTAACAGCTGGAGGCAACGACAACAATAAAGGAAGGACAAACAAACACTCTGGTAACCAAGTACACACTACACTGTCACCTAACCTCCCTATCACCCTACACCCTACCTCACAACCCCTCCAAGTACACACTACACTGTCACCTAACCTCCCTATCACCCTATACCCTACCTCACAACCCCCTCAAGTACACACTACACTGTCACCTAACCTCCCTATCACCCTATACCCTACCTCACAACCCCCTCAAGTACACACTACACTGTCACCTAACCTCCCTATCACCCTACACACTACCTCACAACCCCCTCAAGTACACACTACACTGTCACCTAACCTCCCTATCACCCTACACCCTACCTCACAACCCCCTCAAGTACACACTACACTGTCACCTAACCTCCCTATCACCCTACACCCTACCTCACAACCCCCTCAAGTACACACCACACTGACCTCCCAGCCGCTCCCTGACAGCTACAGTATTGGTGAAATGGAGTGAAGGTTATAGTTTGACCCATATTACGTTTTTGACTCTCATAACAATGTTGAGGCTACCCCCCCCCCCCCCCCCCCCCTCTAACAAATCAGAAAAGCTCATTGGAAGAAGCATTTTTAGTGGTCGAATCTACCCCTAGTTGAAATTCTAAATCCAAGTCAAAATGTTGCGCGCTCATTCCATCAAAGTTCCCTTTGAGCCTCTGACTGGTTAGAAGTGACCCTTTAGACTGGAGGACCTCTGCTGGTCAGTGACCCTTTAGACTGGAGGACCTCTGCTGGTCAGTGACCCTTTAGGCCTTGTCCAGACGACAACGATTTTGATCTTTTTCGTTTTCATTTCGTTTTCATTTAAAAAAAAAAAAAAAGGTTTCCGTGAAAAACGAAATCGTCTCAAGAAATAAGTGCGTGCCACAAATTTACAAAATAAATGTCTTTCCTGTTTTAGACGTCGCTCTTTTATTTTGAAACCCCCCGACCGGAAGTGTTATCGTTGTTTTCGATAACTTGTGTCGTCCGGTTCTGTGCTTTTGAGCCGCCGCTAGTTTCCAACGGATAGGAGAGACGACACCGCGGCGCAAATGCAGAGTTACAGGCAATCGGTGATGAGGAGGATTTTAATCGGCAGGAGCGAGAGAACGTTTCAAAGCCGTATATAATATGGTACGCGCAGCTCAAACTACCCGTTGTATTAAATTAATTGATTGATGTTTAACTTGTCCCTGTGTCCAGTCCTTTCGACTAGCAAAAGTTGTCTGTATTTAACGTTACCTCAGGATACCACTGTTTTATTGTAGCAAAAGTTGTCTGTATTTAACGTTACCTCAGGATACCACTGTCTATTGTATTTAGTTGGTTGGCTATTTAGCTAATGTTGATAGCATTTAATAGCATCAACGCTAGCTGGCTGGCTACAGCTCAACACCAGCCATGGGAATACTATTTACTAAATTATGGAGGCTTTTTAATCATCAAGGTAAGAGAGGATTTGTCATGATCAACTGAAGGGGTATGCTATGGAACAATAATGTGCTTGGCTACTACTTGGGTTTTCAGAAAAAGGCCAGCTATGTGACGCTAATCTCTAGCTAGTAGCGTGTATTTCATCACAGTAGCCTCCCGGTGTTTAATAAACACTTCTAGCCAGGACATATTTGGACATAATTATATGTATCATGTTTCTTTGTTGGCTGGGCTTGCGCATGCGGATTAAGGGAGAGGTGGGCTATCGCGTCATCGGTTCAGGAAAATACTTGTATCGCTTGTAAAGACGGTGACGCAAGGGGGGCGTCTTCAGAATTGCACACTCTGGGAGCCGGTATCAGAAAGTAGCGTCTTCAGGCTGCCAGAACGCAGTTCCGTGTGGCTGAAAGGTGCAAACGATCAAATACTTTGACTGATACGACCGAAATCGGTTTCGTCTGGACATGGCCTTAGACTGGAAGACATCTGCTGGTCAGTGACATTAGACTGGAAGACCTCTGCTGGTCAGTGACTTCAGACTGGAAGACCTCTGCTGGTCAGTGACTTCAGACTGGAAGACCTCTGCTGGTCAGTGACTTCAGACTGGAAGACCTCTGCTGGTCAGTGACTTCAGACTGGAAGACCTCTGCTGGTCAGTGACTTCAGACTGGAAGACCTCTGCTGGTCAGTGACTTCAGACTGGAGGACCTCTGCTGGTCAGTGACTTCAGACTGGAAGACGTCTGCTGGTCAGTGACTTCAGACTGGAGGACCTCTGCTGGTCAGTGACTTCAGACTGGAAGACCTCTGCTGGTCAGTGACTTCAGACTGGAAGACCTCTGCTGGTCAGTGACTTCAGACTGGAAGACCTCTGCTGGTCAGTGACTTCAGACTGGAAGACGTCTGCTGGTCAGTGACTTCAGACTGGAAGACCTCTGCTGGTCAGTGACTTCAGACTGGAAGACCTCTGCTGGTCAGTGACTTCAGACTGGAGGACCTCTGCTGGTCAGTGACTTCAGACTGGAAGACGTCTGCTGGTCAGTGACTTCAGACTGGAAGACCTCTGCTGGTCAGTGACTTCAGACTGGAGGACCTCTGCTGGTCAGTGACTTCAGACTGGAAGACCTCTGCTGGTCAGTGACTTCAGACTGGAAGACCTCTGCTGGTCAGTGACACTCACTCACACTGTGAGTCACGGTGTCCACGTCAACATAATGTTTTGGAGCAAAAGAAAATATTTAAATAAAAAAAAGATCTTACATACTGTAACTTTAACACATTAACACACTGAACACATCCTGGCAAACATCCCTCATTTTATTGTGTGGACGCAACACCGACTGCAATCTATTAGCGATCTGTTATCTCAGGTGGCATGGAAGTGTAACAATGGTGTGATAGGAAGGGGGAGGAGAGAAGGGGGGGGGGGGGGCAAGGCTGTATTCTCTCCCTATCTACTAACCTGACTGCACCCTAGCTGCATCTAGCCTAATCTATTCTATAGAACAAGGGGGTGAAGGGGGGAGGAGAGGAGAGGGGGGGGGGGGTCACAGTTTAGATGATTGGTTATATATAATAAACACATGTTATAGTTAATAATATAGGAAGATAACATAAAAAAAAAAAAATGTACTTGTGAGATAAAGAGATCGTATAAAAGGGGCCGTGTCCACAGGTAGCGTTTTTTTCAAGGCGGACCGCTTTGAAAATCAAAAACATGCATGATGCTCAGAGCGTTTCCATAGCGTTCTGCTCGAGTCTCACGACTCCCGCGGCGGCTCCGCCACTTGCTCGATTTCGATTGGTCGGTCGAAAAAAAGTGACCCTGATGAGCGGCGCTCCTCTGCAAAAGTTGAACTTTATGCGCTGGGAGCGCTCCGCTCCTAAAAAAAACGCTAGCCGCAGAGAGCGCTAAAACGCGCTAAAACGCTGGGAAAAGGAGCGCGCCTGTAGCATAGAAATGAACGACATTTCATTGGATGTGCACTGTCAACTAATGCTTGTATATCTTATCGTGTGTTGTCATGTTTGTTTATGTGTTTGTTTAAAAAATAATAAAAAAATAAAATACAAGAAATGAACGACAGAAAGGAGCTGGCGACTCGTAAAAAGCCGGCTGCGGACACGGCCCCTAACTGTACTGCTGCTGGGGGACGATGAGGTCATGCTCAGCCCTGTCTGGCTCAAACAGAAGCCAATAAACGACACTGCCGACTGCAGGGTCGTCCAGAGCCCACCCCCCCCCGCCCCCCCGCCCCCCCCACCCCCCCGCTGGAACAGACCCACGGAGAACCGGCCAACATATACACTCTCCTCCGCGCAGGACGACGTGTGGTGCGTCAGGGTGGAGCGCTCTGGACCCTGTTGTTGTACAACTTTTATTCCTATTTCTCGGGGCTCGTATGTCATCGTTGTCTTCTCCTCTCTCGCAGCCGGAGACACCGGGACGTTTGGGGTGGACTCTGGGTCTTTGGGGGGGGGGGGGGTAGTGGGGGTCTGGGTTTTTGGAGGGTCTTTGATACACTGGGTGTGGTCTTGAAGAGAGAGAGGTCAAACTCAGTTGGGATCCCCCCCCCTCTCTCTCTCTCTCTCTATCTCGCTCTCTCCCTTTCTCCCCCCCCCTCTCTCTCTCCCCCCCTCTCTCTCTCTCTCTCTCTCTCTCTCTCTCTCTCTCTCTCTCTCTCTCCCCCCCTCTCTCTATCTCTATCTCTCCCTATCTCTCTCTCTCTCTCCCTCTCCCCCTCCCTCTCTCCCCCCCCCTCTCTCTCTCTCTCCCCCCCTCTCTCTCTCTCTCTCTCTCTCTCCCCCCCCCCCCCCCTCTCTCTCTCCCCCCCTCTCTCTCTCCCCCCGTCCCTCTCTCTCTCTTCTAATAATTACTGGCCGTGAAGGTCTCTCTCCCCCCCGAGTCAAAGTGAAACATCAAATAGGCTCCAACCCCCTCGAGAGTCAATATGTACCCTTCCTCCAGCCGGGCCGACTTCAAAGACCTCCGTGCTTTTAATCATAACGTCTCGCATCAGCATTCATTAAAATAATATCCAAATTAGGTTCACAAAGTAGCCCCGGCTTAGCGTGGCAGGCGCGCGGAGGAAGAGGAGGAAGAGGAGGGAGCAGCTAGCGTGACCTTTTGGATGAAGGGTTGAGGGCGACCGCCGTCGGAAGAGGAGAGATAGATGGGGGGGGGAGGGGAGGAGGGGGTCCACATTAAAATGCAGAATAACGTATGTCACAGCGATATACCGATGACATTATGACATGTAGCGGTTTTACATTATTATCAATTGAGTCATTTAGCCGGACGCTTTCATCCAAAGCCACTTACAGACGGTGAACAACGTGTCGGCAGGAGGGTTACGTCTCTGGCAGCTAAGGGTCATTGTTCGTCAAATAGTGTCGAATTTGAGTGTTACACTATGAGTGGATAGTAGTATTGGATTAGATTACATTAGATTCAAATGTATTGTCATCATACAGCACAGTACAGTACAACAAAAACAAGTTTGGCGTCCAACCAGAGTGCAAATGTAACAGTAAAGTGCAATAGTAATATACAATGTACAGGTGATTAAACTGGGTAGAAAATATACAAATTAGTACTACTGGGCGGCTGAGTGGCGCAGTGGGAAAGGCGCTCGCCACTAACGCAGGAGACGCTGGGTTCGAGCGCAGCTCTCGGCGTTGCTACCGGCTGGCCTGGTCGTTCATACTAACACAATTGGCAAGTGTTAGAGGGTGGGAAAGCCGGTGGGTGGGGATCAGACGTTGTGGACAGCGACTCCTACAGGTCGGTTGGGTGACGCCGGTGCGGCGGAAGCAGGAAGTAGCGGGGGGCAGCGTGAGCCTCCCACGCGTTACTCCTCGCCGCTGAGAGCTCGAGCTGCTGCGGTGAAAAGATGCGACAGGCTGCCTCCTCGTGTACCGGAGGGGACACGTGATGCAAGGCTTCTGTCCCCACTACAACCGACCAGTGGGAGGCATAGTCTAGCAACGTCAAGACAGGGGAGGGAAGAATTGGAAATACAAAATTGGGATGGGAGAAAAATAGAAAATGGGGAGAAAAAGTGGATAAAAAAATAATATATATTAGTACTACTGAGTGTAGTGCTGATCAGATATACAGCGTTACAGTAAAGGACTATGCGCAGGTAAGTACAGACAGGTGCGGATAGCTAGTATAGACATATTAGCATGATAAGTAGTAATATAAGAAAAGTAGCACAGTAGTAGTATGGTACATAATAGCAAATATTGTTTGAAGGTGTGTTTTTAGTCACTTTATTTTATAAATAAATTATGGAAATTAAATTAGCCAGAAGTCCACTCTCCTTAGTATTTGGAGACAGGTAGGGCGGCTGAGAGGGAGACAGGTAGGGCGGCTGAGAGGGAGACAGGTAGGGTGGCTGAGAGGGAGACAGGTAGGTCAGCTGAGAGGGAGACAGGTAGGTCGGCTGAGAGGGAGACAGGTAGGGTGGCTGAGAGGGAGACAGGTGGGTCGGCTGAGAAGGAGACAGGTAGGTCGGCTGAGAGGGAGACAGGTAGGGCGGCTGAGAGGGAGACAGGTAGGTCAGCTGAGAGGGAGACAGGTAGGGCGGCTGAGAGGGAGACAGGTAGGTCGGCTGAGAGGGAGACATGGTAGGTCGGCTGAGAGGGAGACAGGTAGGTCGGCTGAGAGGGAGACAGGTAGGTCGGCTGAGAGGGAGACAGGTAGGGGAGACATGTTGCTGTGTCATCGCAGGGTAAACGAGGGCCCTGGCCTTGCGCCTGCCGTCTCACAGGATGGGACACACCCAAATGGAACGGGACCATAATTAAAAGTTATTCATTACACCTGTGTTTACCTGCGTTTACGTCAAAATGGAACACAGAGGCGGCGGCTGCTGGGTAGCGCAGTGGACTAAGCACTCGCCTACCACCGCAGAGACTCTGGGATCGAATCCAGCCGTCAGCGGTACCTCCGGCTTGGTCAGTCGTCCCTACTGACACAATTGGCAGTGTTAGCGGGTGGGAAGATGGTGGGGTGTGTGTCCTGGTCGTTGTAAACTGCGACTCCTACTGGTCGGTCGGGGCGCCTGTTCAGCAGGGAGGGGATCGGGGGGGAAATAGCGTGAACCTCCGCACGCGTTACATTCCCCCAGTGAGAGTCCTCGCTGTCAGGTGAAAAGAAGTGGCTGGCTGACTCCACATGTATCAGAGGAGGCATGTGGTAGTTCTACACCCTCCCCAGGCCGACAGTGGGACAATGTGCGCAACGCCCAGGAAGGGAATTGGCACAATGTCTAAATTGAGATGGGTGAAAAATAGCGAAAGCCCAAAAATAAATAGAATATATAAAAAAAAAAATGGAACACAGATTCAGTTATACTATACAGTATACTATAACTCCCTGTCTTTTCACTGCCACACAAATGGTAAACAAATATTCTCCTTCTCTTGGACCAGAAAACATTTTAAATAATAAATAATAATACAAATAATAATAGAACTTTGTCCAACTTATATTCCTTTTTCCCCCCTTTTAAAATCAGTTGGATTTCAGTAACCAATCACGTGAAGGAGATCACTTCCCTTCCTGGTCTGCTTTCATCCAATCACTTGCTTCCATTCTCTAAATCCCTAATTAACAGTCATCAATCATGCTGGTGAGTTATAAATACACACAGGCAATGAAACACTATGTGTGTGTGTGTGTGTGTGTGTGTGTGTGTGTGTGTGTGTGTGTGTGTGTGTGTGTGTGTGTGTGTGTGTGTGTGTGTGTGTGTGTGTGTGTCAAACAGACAGGTTAATTAAAATTAACGACAGGCCACACCTGCCTATCCAAACACCAGCCACAGGTAACTGACACCTGGAGGCCACTGACGTCCAGCCACGATGCTTTCAATCTGACACCACTTTATAACAAAGACCAGTGATATTTCAAACACAAAGGAGGACACACAGAACAAACACACCCAAAAACTGAGATTGAAAAGCTATCAATCGGAGACACACTCACATCGTGACAAACATGGATGACAGATCAATCCCGTAAAATGTACTTAAAAATTATCAAACTAGAAACTGCAATAACTCCATCTTAAGAAGTCATGCTGCACACGCTGCACACGCCCACACGTATGGCCACTAAGGAAAGGTCACTTTAAGAATAGTATAGTATAACTTGAGATTGTATAAAATAGCATGTACAGAAAGACCCAGTGCCTCATCTGTAGCTACCACAGGACCTAGCATGTCCTACCATGCTCTGTAAATAACTTATGTACATATACCGATATGCCCTACTCTGTTTACTTGTTTGATTGCACAATGTCGTTCTATTGGATTCTATTATATGTTATTACTATTGTATTATGCACATCGTTGCTGGGGCAAGACCACCCGCATTTCATTGTATACTCGTATGCCGTGACAAATAAAACTCTTGACTTGACTTGACTCATTCAATCTTGTATCGTATCTTATTTGTCATTTACGTCTGGCATGTTGTTGTTTAAAAAACAATTCTGGGCACCCAAGTGGCGAATCATGTATCGCGCTGCGTCGCGAAGCGGCCGACCCGGGTTCGATTCGCAGATCCGGCGTCCTTTGCCGAATGTCTTCCCCCCCGCTCTGTCTCCCGTTCTTCCTCTCCCTCTCTCTCTCTCTCTCTACCGGACTGCCCGGTAGTACAAATAAAAATCTACCAAAAACATAATAAAAAAATAATAATACAAATAAAAAAATTTCTAACGGTAAACAGATGCGAAGCTACCGTAGCTGGTCTTACACAAGGCGTACTGGCTGTGAGTTAACCACTTGAGGCAGAGAGTGAATTATGTGACTGACCTACTGACTGGGTGAGTTACTGAGTGAAAGATGTTCTTCTCATCTAAGAATACACTTTCAAGACTTAAAATAATCTTAAAACACTGATCGGGATGTGATTTGTTTAAGCTAGAAAACTCCTGCTGTGAAATTCTATTGAAGCTCAATGAAAGGGTTAATAATTCACGACACCAGTTCTGTTTCAAAGGCAGGCGGCGATAAAGCGGTTCACTGGGACAATTAAATCAAGAGCACCTTCACTGAAGTGTCTCCTCGCTGGCGTCGAGAGGTTCTCATCCCAGGTCTCCTCGTTTCAAAGATCAAGGGTGTTTCTAACAGAAAAAAATGCCGTAGAAACGATTGGAGTATAATTCACCTTAAAATCATTTAAGATACAAGGGAGATGCTTTTCATTCATTTGGAACGAGAGTAATCGTTATATTATAATGTGTATGAGGTGCATATTACACGTCTCAGTACATGGTCGACTCGACAAAACCTTATCTAGTGCACCTTTTTCTTTTTTGATCCACTTTTTCTCCTCCTATTTTTCTTGTATTTTCCTCCCATCCCAATTTAGTCGTTATGCCAATTCCCCCCTCCCCTTTCCTGGTCGTTGCGCGCATTTGCCCCCTACTTGCCGGTCTAGGGAGCCCTGAAGTCTATCAGATGCTTCCTCCGATACATAGGAGACAGCCAGCAGCCTCTTTTCACCTGGCAGCGAGGACTCTCATTGGGTGAGTATAACGTGTGGGAGGGCACACTACCTCACCCAGATCCCTTCCTCGCTGTGCAGGCGCCCTGACCGACCTGTAGGAGTCGCTGTTTACAACGACCATATTAGCACCCATCGGCTTCCCTCCCGCTGACACTGCCAATTGTGTCAGTATGACGACCGGCCAAGCCGGAGGCAACGCTGACAGCTGGATTCGATACCAGTGTCTCTGCGGTGGTAGACAGACGCGTAGTCCGCTGCGCTACCCGGCCGCCCTCTAGTGCACCTTTAAGGGAACACGCCAACTATTTTTTGCCGAACCACTGCTGCCTGGGCGCAATGATTTCATCACCTCAAAAGCCCAGTTTTTCAAAAAACAACAGGGCTTTTGAGGTGATGAAATCACTGCGCCCAGGCAGCAGTGGTTCGGCAAAAAGGAATTCCGAGTATATATCTGGTTATAAAACGAAAATGTCAATATCTTTTTTGGTATTTCTCCACGTGGTAAATACACAGGTCACAACATGTTTACAGGAAAGTTTTGGAGTGGTATTTGGAGTGTATTTCGTGACTGTTGGGAACTAGGCTACCCTGGCACACCTACTTCCAGTGAATGACACTAAGCTAGGCTAACGGAGCGGCTGTTCCCTAAGCCTAATGCATGCACAGAGAAGAAAAGGGTATGTATCTGCTTGTCTAACTCCAGGGTAGATGGCAAATAAGCTAATTTCCCAAAAAGTTGGCGTGTTCCTTTAAACTTGAAACAAATGAACCAAAACAAAAGAAACAACACAACACAATATGAACGTTGCCTTTGAAGAGCAAGTAAAGGGCTGTTGGATTAACATGATGATGACACCTGACCGTTAACCCAACACACCTGTATTATGCTGAGGGGACGAAGACCATTCAATCATTCTACAATCATTCATTCATGTTGTACAGGGAAGTAATTTACAATGGGGTGACAGGTGGGGGAAGTGCGTGTGTGTGTGTGTGTGTGTGTGTGTGTGTGTGTGTGTGTGTGTGTGTGTGTGTGTGTGTGTGTGTGTGTGTGTGTGTGTGTGTGTGTGTGTGTGTGTGTGCGTGTGTGTGTGAAGAAGCACTGGTAATGATTAACACTAGAGAGATGAGCCATGTTCAGAGAGGTCACTCTACCATGAGAGAGGAGAGAGAGAGAGAGAGAGAGAGAGAGAGAGAGAGAGAGAGAGAGAGAGAGAGAGAGAGAGAGAGAGAGAGAGAGAGAGAGAGAGAGAGAGAGAGAGAGAGAGGGAGGGAGGGGGAGAGAGGAGAGTCAGAGAGAGGAGAGAGAGAAAGAAGAGACAAGGGAGAGAGGAGAAAGAGAGAGGATAGAACATTAAGGAAGGGGATTGAAAGACAGAATGAAAGAATAAAAAAGAAAGAAAGTAAGAGAGAGGGGAAGAGATAGGGAGAAGAGATAGGGGAAGAGAGAGAGGGAGAAGAGAGAGAGGAAAAGAGAGGGAGAGGAGAGAGAGGAAGAGAGAGAGGGAGAAGAGAGGGGAGGAGAGAGAGGGAGAATAGAGGTACAGAGGAGAGATTAAAAATAAAGTGTTACAGAGAAACAAGGGGAGAGAGAAAGAGGAAGTGAGTAACAGAGAGAATGAATCAGAGAAAAAGACAGAGAAAGAGAGAGAGGGGGAGGGGGAGAGAGAGGCAGAGGATGAATAAAGCTAAAGAGCAAACACAGGTGGTCAAGAGCTCTGAGAGAGACACTTCAGATGACCTGACACACACACACACACTGTCAATTACTCTCTCTCCCTCTCGCTCTCACACACACACACACACACACACACACACACACTGTCAATTACTCTCTCTCCCTCTCGCTCTCACACACACACACACACACACACACTGTCAATTTCTCTCTCTCCCTCTCGCTCTCACACACACACACACACACACACACACACACACACACACACACACACACACACACCATCCTCTCTATCTCTCTTCACCTTTCAGACTTCTTCTACCACCCCCTGATCCTTTCATCAACCTCCCGTATCTCTCTCTTTCTCTCTCCCCCCTTCTTTCTCCCTCTCACATATCTTCACCTCTCACTACCAGCCCCTGATGCCTTAATCAAGCCCCAATATCTCAATTTGTCTCTCTCTTTCTCTAGACATCTCTAGTTGAGGCAATAGTGGGGTGTGAGGTATCCAGTAAGGTTAATAATGTTAGGTTTAAGGTAAGATTTAGGTTTATAAACAGT
Organism: Notolepis coatsorum; assembly: GCF_963971535.1. Lineage (NCBI taxonomy): Eukaryota > Metazoa > Chordata > Actinopteri > Aulopiformes > Paralepididae > Notolepis > Notolepis coatsorum. Next base: position 29,679 of record NW_028171377.1, read on the forward strand.
GAGGTTAATGTTAGGTTTAAGGTAAGATTTAGGTAGGCGGCTGGGTGGCGCAGCGGACATTGCGCTCGTCACCAACGCAAGAGACACCGGGTTCGACTCCGGCTGTCGGCGTTGCCTGCGGCTTGGGCCGGCCGTCATATTGACTCAATCGGCAGAGTCAGCGGGTGGGGAGTCGATGGGTGGTAATCTGGACGTTGAGGACAGCGACTCCTACAGGTCAGTTGGGGGACACCTGCACAGCAGAGACAGGAAATGGCGGGGGTAGTGTGAACCTCCCACACGTTACACCTCGCCAATGAGAGTCCACGCTGGCAGGTGAAAAGATGCAACAGGCTGCCTCCTCGTGTACCGGAGGGGACACGTGATGCAAGGCTTCTATCCTCCCTACAATCGGCCAGTGGAGGGCATATGCGAGCAACGTTCAAGACAGGGGAGGGGAGAATTGGAAATACGAAATTGGGATGGGAGAAAAATAGAAAAATAAGGAGAAAACGTGGATACAAAAAAATAAACAACTCTAAACAACTGCCCCCACAAATCTGAGAGGGGAAGAGAATGAATAACACTCTCCCCTCCCTCTGTACCTTCCACTGAAGTGCCCTTGAGCAAGGCACTTAACCCCCAACTGCTCCAGTGGAGCAGCTCCTAGTGGTCAACAGTGTCAGACTGGTTGTACTGGGCAGCTCCTAGTGGTCAACAGTGTCAGACTGTGTTTGTACTGGGCAGCTCCTAGTGGTCAACAGTGTCAGACTGGTTGTACTGGGCAGCTCCTAGTGGTCAACAGTGTCAGACTGTGTTTGTACTGGGCAGCTCCTAGTGGTCAACAGTGTCAGACTGTGGTTGTACTGGGCAGCTCCTAGTGGTCAACAGTGTCAGACTGTGGTTGTACTGGGCAGCTCCTAGTGGTCAACAGTGTCAGACTGTGGTTGTACTGGGCAGCTCCTAGTGGTCAACAGTGTCAGACTGTGGTTGTACTGGGCAGCTCCTAGTGGTCAACAGTGTCAGACTGTGGTTGTACTGGGCAGCTCCTAGTGGTCAACAGTGTCAGCCTGTGGTGGTACTGGGCAGCTCCTAGTGGCCAACAGTGTCAGACTGTGGTTGTACTGGGGAGCTCCTAGTGGTCAACACTAGTGGTTTGTCTCGTTACCGCAACAAATCCTAATTTGTTTTGCTGCTCGGAGACATGGCTCGATAATTCCATCGACAGCTCCGAAATTGGTATAAACAATTATTCACTTGTGAGAAGAGATCGAAACAGAAACGGCGGCGGAGTCTGCGCTTACATCCGCTCAGACATTAACTATGAGCTTAGATCGGTCTCTACTGATGAAATCGAATCCCTGTTCTTTGACATTTACCAGCCCCATTCCAAGCCAATTCTATTTGGAATTTGCTACAGACCCCCAGTCTCGAACTCTTTTTATGAGAGCCTTGAGGCTGTATTGTCATCTTGGGGAGGGGAGGAGAAAGAATGTATATTAATGGGCGATTTTAATACTGATGTCACAAATCCCTCTGTTCCAACCCACAAAGTTTATACCAATTTCTGTAAACAGTTTAGTCTGAAGCAATTGATCTCAGAGCACACTCGCGTAACTGATGTATCCAAGACTACTATTGATTTAATCCTAGTTACAGACAAAGTGAACATCCCTAGGAGTGGGGTCATAGAGTATGGGATCAGTGACCACTATCTCATTTATTGTTCGAGGAAGGTGCAGAGAAAGGTTTTTACTGGTCATAAAACTATCTTTGCCAGATCCCTCAAGAATTACTCAGGGGACATTCTGAGGGCCCAGCTAGAGCAAGAGAACTGGTCTCAAGTTCTCAGGGCCAATGAGGTAGACCATGCATGGGGCACTTTTAAATCTCTGTTCTTGAAGGTTATAAACTCTGTAGCCCCCCTTAGACAAACCAGAGTGAAGCAGCGATCAGACCCATGGTTTGACCACACCATAGGTGATAGTATCAAACGGAGGGACTCTGCCCTAGCCAAGTTTAACCGTTCTCAAGATAAGGCTGACTTTGATCACTTCAAAAAACTCAGGAACCAGACTCAGGAAATGATCAGGATAGCTAAGAGAGAATACTTTGCAGAAACCATCAAGGAGAACAGCAATGACCCAACTAAACTGTGGAAAACCCTCAAGCAGCTAGGCTGTGGGGGCGATGCCAACCAAAGGACTACTGAGTCCAACATAGGCCTGTCCACAGACAAGGGAATGGAGTTTGATAAAAAGAATGTAGCCACAATCTTTAATAACTTCTTTACATCGGTAGCAGGTAAGCTTGTCTCTAACCTACCTCCCAAGACAGAGCAGTTTGGTGATGACTTTGTTTCCAACTACTATAGCCAACGAGGGGTTAAGGCAAACTCGTTCTCCTTAAGCAAGGTGTCAGTAGTCAAAGTGGCTGCGATGCTGGGTGAGCTCAAAATCAAGAAGGCCACAGGTATAGATGGCATCAGTGCCAGGTTTCTGAGGGATGCAGCCGGAGTTATAGCTCCACCAGTAACCCATATTATTAACCTCTCCCTGGACCTAGGCAAGGTACCCACCGACTTCAAGAATGCCAAAGTCATCCCTATATATAAAAAAGGGAGCAAATCTGACCCCAGCAATTATAGACCAGTCTCAATTTTAAGTGTGTTATCCAAAGTCCTAGAGAAGATAGTCCATGAACAAGTCCAGGAATATGCAAGCAGCCATGACCTCCTGTACGACCTCCAATCCGGCTTTAGGAAGTCTTACTCTACTGAAACATGTCTTCTTTATCTTACAGACAGTATCAGGAGGGAGATAGATTCAGGTAAGCTGTGTGGGCTAGTTCTTCTAGACCTACAGAAGGCTTTCGACACAGTGAACCATGACCTACTGCTCTCCAAGCTTAAGGCCTTGGGTATGTCTGAGACAGTGGTCAGATGGTTCTCTTCCTACCTTGCTGATAGGGTGCAGCGGGTCGAGGTCAGTGGCACTATGTCAGAGGCCAAGCCCATTGTATGTGGGGTCCCACAAGGAAGCGTGCTAGGACCTCTCCGTTTTTTACTGTACATAAATGACATGTCAGCAGCATGCTCATGTAACTTGTTTTTATTTGCAGACGACTCAGCCCTGCTAGTCTCACACAAGGATCAGAACACACTAGAACAGATGCTAGGTGAAGAACTTGCAGGGGTCAGCAGGTGGCTTTCGGACAACAGGCTTTCTCTTCACCTAGGTAAAACAGAGGCAGTACTATTAGCCTCCAAGCCCAAGCTCAGGAAAGCACGGGAGTTTAATATCCAGCTAGGAGCTGTAACCCTAAAACAGCAAAAAAAAGCGAAGTATCTAGGCTGTATGATAGACGGGAGCCTAGATGGGGAGGCTATGGCCTCCCAAGTACTGGGCAAAGTCAACGCCCGCACCAGGTACCTAGCTAGGAAAGCCAACCTCCTTGGCAGAGATAGCCTCAGGCTATTAGCAAATAGCCTAGTACTCTGCCACTTTGACTATGGTAGCGTATCGTGGTTCGAGGGCCTGTCAGTGAACATAAAAAAGAAGCTTCAGGTTTCCCAAAATAAGCTAGTAAGGGTGGTAATGGGTCTTGGCCCTCGCACCCACATAGGGAGGAGTCACTTCCAGGAGCTAAACTGGCTTCCTATAGAGGCCAGAGTTACCCAGCTCAGACTGAACATAGTGCACAATATTATAAACCAAAGGTCCCCTAGATACCTCCAGAACTACTTCACCCCGGTCAACGAATCCCACAACCACAGAACTAGAGCAAGCATAGCAAAGCTGAAGCCTGCTTCTTTCCGATCAAAACTGGGCCAATGCTCCCTTACTTTCTCTGGAGCCCAGGATTGGAACAAGCTGCCTATCCCCATCAAGCAGAGCTCGAGCCTCCACAGCTTCAAGAGAAGCGTCAGGAAGTGGCTCATGGACAGAATAGAAGAATAGCCCCCTATAGTTTGAATGGGTTTCCAATCAGTTTTTAGTTATTGTGGGGTATACAATTTTAGCAATAGGTTAGTCTTTTAATGTTTTAAATGTTTGAGTTTTGTGTTATTGTCAGTTTTTAGTTATTGTGGGGTATACAATTTTAGCGATAGGTTAGTCTTATAATGTTTTAAATGTATGAGTGTTGTGTTATTGTCGTTTTTTGTTGTTGTGGCCTAACAGCCCTGGGACCATGACGGAAATAAGGGTTTTACTCTTTCTCATGTTATCCTTTGGATCCTTGTTGTGTGTTTTTAATCCATCAATAAAATAAATAAATAAAAAAACAGTGTCAGACTGTGGTTGTACTGGGCAGCTCCTAGTGGTCAACAGTGTCTGACTGTGGTTGTACTGGGCAGCTCCTAGTGGTCAACAGTGTCAGACTGTGGTTGTACTGGGCAGCTCCTAGTGGTCAACAGTGTCAGACTGTGGTTGTACTGGGCAGCAGCTCCTAGTGGTCAACAGTGTCAGACTGTGGTTGTACTGGGCAGCTCCTAGTGGTCAACAGTGTCAGACTGTGGTTGTACTGGGCAGCTCCTAGTGGTCAACAGTGTCAGACTGTGGTTGTACTAGGCAGCTCCTAGTGGTCAACAGTGTCAGACTGTGGTTGTACTGGGCAGCTCCTAGTGGTCAACAGTGTCAGACTGTGGTTGTACTGGGCAGCTCCTATTGGTCAACAGTGTCAGACTGTGGTTGTACTAGGCAGCTCCTAGTGGTCAACAGTGTCAGACTGTGGTTGTACTGGGCAGCTCCTAGTGGTCAACAGTGTCAGACTGTGGTTGTACTGGGCAGCTCCTAGTGGTCAACAGTGTCAGCCTGTGGTGGTACTGGGCAACTCCTAGTGGTCAACAGTGTCAGACTGTGGTTGTACTGGGCAGCTCCTAGTGGTCAACAGTGTCAGACTGTGGTTGTACTGGGCAGCTCCTAGTGGTCAACAGTGTCAGACTGTGGTTGTACTGGGCAGCTCCTAGTGGTCAACAGTGTCAGACTGTGGTTGTACTGGGCAACTCCCAGTGTGTGAATGTGAAGCAGGGCGTTGCTGAACAGGAGCATCTGTGCTCAGCGAACCTACCCTGGTAAATACAATGTTTAAAAACGCAGAGGACGAACTCCTGGTCGCCGTAAAGCTGCGTGTGGCCATGAAGAGACTCTATTTCTATTCCATTCCTCTCCTCTCCTCCTGACATCCCAGTCCACGGGAGCGAGACGTCGGCGGACGAACACGGTTCTGTTTGGGTTTTTAAATTGTTTCGGACGATCTGTTGTTCACTGCTCTGTCGTCTCATTTAACGACAGCTGTTCCCGTCGCGGTCGAAAATTAAAAACCCTGCACCTCGGTAATCCCAAGAGCCCCTTCGTAATTAAGGGGCTTTATGGGCGGAGCGACCAGAGTGCTACATTAATAACACAAATCTAATATATTTCTTAATAAGACGACAGAAGACCCTGAAGCCGGGGAGATAAAGAAACCGGACCCCCGGGGGGCGACGGCGGCTCAGGAGGTAGATCGGTCGTCTGGTAATCGGAAAGGTTCCCGGTTCGATTCCCGCTCCTCCCTCCTCGAAGTGTCCTTGAGCAAGACACTTAACCCTTAACTGCTCCCGATGAGCAGGTCGGCACCTCGCACGGTGAGAAGGTAGTGTATACTAGTGAGAAGGTAGTGTATACTAGTGAGAAGGTAGTGTATACTAGTGAGAAGGTAGTGTATACTAGTGAGAAGGTAGTGTATACTAGTGAGAAGGTAGTGTATACTAGTGAGAAGGTAGTGTATACTACTAGTGAGAAGGTCGTGTATACTAGTGAGAAGGTAGTGTATACTAGTGAGAAGGTAGTGTATACTACTAGTGAGAAGGTAGTGTATACTAGTGAGAAGGTAGTGTATACTAGTGAGAAGGTGGTGTATACTAGTGAGAAGGTAGTGTATACTAGTGAGAAGGTAGTGTATACTAGTGAGAAGGTAGTGTATACTACTAGTGAGAAGGTAGTGTATACTAGTGAGAAGGTAGTGTATACTAGTGAGAAGGTAGTGTATACTAGTGAGAAGGTAGTGTATACTAGTGAGAAGGTAGTGTATACTAGTGAGAAGGTAGTGTATACTAGAGAGAAGGTAGTGTATACTAGAGAGAAGGTAGGGTATACTAGTGAGAAGGTAGTGTATACTAGTGAGAAGGTAGTGTATACTAGTGAGAAGGTAGTGTATACTAGTGAGGAGGTAGTGTATACTAGTGTATACTAGTGAGAAGGTAGTGTATACTAGTGAGAAGGTAGTGTATACTAGTGAGAAGGTAGTGTATACTAGTGAGAAGGTAGTGTATACTAGTGAGAAGGTAGTGTATACTAGTGAGAAGGTAGTGTATACTACTGAGAAGGTAGTGTGTACTAGTGAGAAGGTAGTGTATACTAGTGAGAAGGTAGTGTATACTAGTGAGAAGGTAGTGTATACTAGTCTAGTGAGAAGGTCGTGTATACTAGTGAGAAGGTAGTGTATACTAGTGAGAAGGTAGTGTATACTAGTGAGAAGGTAGTGTATACTAGTGAGAAGGTAGTGTATACTAGTGAGGAGGTAGTGTATACTAGTGAGAAGGTAGTGTATACTAGTGAGAAGGTAGTGTATACTAGTGAGAAGGTAGTGTATACTAGTGAGAAGGTAGTGTATACTAGTGAGAAGGTAGTGTATACTAGTGAGAAGGTCGTGTATACTAGTGAGAAGGTAGTGTATACTAGTGAGAAGGTAGTGTATACTAGTGAGAAGGTAGTGTATACTAGTGAGAAGGTAGTGTATACTAGTGAGAAGGTAGAGTATACTAGTGAGAAGGTAGTGTATACTAGTGAGAAGGTTGTGTATACTAGTGAGAAGGTAGTGTATACTAGTGAGAAGGTAGTGTATACTAGTGAGAAGGTAGTGTATACTAGTGAGAAGGTCGTGTATACTAGTGAGAAGGTCGTGTATACTAGGGCTGTAAGAATACCACTCCACTACGAATAGGCTGAAACAAGGCAAATTCGAATTACATTTAATTCAAATGTAACTATATTTATTAATTCATATTAATTATAAAATGCATTTCATTATTATCACATCACATTTATTAGCCATCCATCTATCCATTAATCTATCCATCCATCTATCCATACATACATCCATCCATCTATCCAATCATACATCCATCCATCTATCTATCCTGAAAAACTGTGATTTCTTATGTCTGCACTTTATGTGCTCATTTTATGCCTGTCTTTTTTCTGTTGTGAAGCACTTTGAGCTGCAGTTTCTGTATGAAAGGTGCTATACAAATAAAGTGTAAATTTATTACCCCTCCCTCCCTCCCTCCATCCCATTCCAAGATTATATTTATGACATTTTTTGTTTAAACATTAAATAGTATAAAGCAGAAGTTAGATGAAAGATGGGATAGAGAGAGAGAGAGGAGAGAGGAGAGAGGAGAGAGAGAGAGAGAGAGAGAGAGAGAGAGAGAGAGACCCACTGTAAGAACATTATTATCTACTCCACTGCTGTAGATAAATCAACCTCTTACAGTGGATCACACGCGTGATAACTGTCACTGTGTAGACAAACACACATAACATGCGCCTATAATGGCCATCATTTTCATAGTCATGAATTTCATTAATAAAATATTCTATGAATACAACGCGTCACAATTCGTCGTGGTAATCTATATAAATCCAACGGCAAATGTTTGTCTGACTTAGAGAGAAATGTATGATTGAAATAAAAAGGAAACCCGAATGGCTTTACGACGACAAGCTTGTGTTGTTTGTGTATCAGATAAAAACTCATTACCGTGGGCGGATCAGGGTAATAATTCTATCACACGGAGAGAGAGGGAGACGGAAACACGAGACAAGTTGTAGACGTCTTTAGTTTGATAGGACAGACAGGAGGTGGACAGACAAGACTCCTAGAGGAGTTCAGTTACTGAGTAAACCTTCCTTAGATCTGGTCTCCTGCTCACATTAATTTGTCTGTAATCCTCACATTTAGCTGATAAAAGGCCTGAAAACAGTCCCTGCAAGTGACCCCTCTGACCCCACATCATAGTAAAAACATAGAACACACACACACACAAATCTAAATACACACACCGTACGGTACATGACAGTCAGCTACACTAATAGACTATACACACACAGACACACACACACACACACACAAACAGTGGCTGAGGACACAGCAGCAGAGAGCGCGACCTATTTGAATAGCATGTTGTTGGCAAACACACGCTTGCACTACAGCACGTTGGCATGGCGATGGCCCTGCCATCCCATAATCTAGATTCAACATGGGAGAGCCTGGGGGCCGTGAGTTTAATATGCAAAGGTAAGGGATCCCTTGCAAGAGGGAGTGTGTGTGTGTGTGTGTGTGTGTGTGTGTGTGTGTGTGTGTGTGTGTGTGTGTGTGTGTGTGTGTGTGTGTGTGTGTGTGTGTGTGTGTGTGTGTGTGTGTGCATGCAAGCCTAGTGTTTGCAGA
>NW_028171376.1:0-35201 GCF_963971535.1 Notolepis coatsorum
TCAGCTTGGCGCATTGTCGCTGGTAACAGATGAGCTCCAACAGGAGATGGAGTCCTTCACATGCATTATGGATGGCCATAGTTAGATGAAGTCAGTTGATGCTGTGTGAGCCAAGATGCTGCAGAAAATGATGGGTGCTGATAAAGTCCTGGATGCAAACTCCAAAGGAGACATTGAACACCTGCCTCCCCCCAAGGTCTGTCTCATCCCACATGTACAGCGAGCCAACTTCATAGTCGCCTGCTACAAAAGAGCAGAACAGCCAATATTCAAGAGGCCCAAAGCCTATGATCAAAGTATGGACAGGGAAAAACAATGGATGAGGAGGTGTTAGAACCTGTCTGGACGGTTGGACCCATTCTCTGTCCTTCTCTTGTTGAGGTACTGGCCCAGAAAGTGGAGTCGGAAGAGCAAGAAGCTCTTGATAAGGAGGCAGATTATGCAAAAAATAACATGGATGAGGAGGATGGAGAGTACGAGTTATGAGGCGGAGGAAGAGATGGAGATCGAAGAGATAGACTGACAATTGTTTTAGTGATGATGATTAGTAGTTTAGGGTACAAAATACAAATAGAAAAAAAGACTTGAATGTTGTGTCAACAAAGAAGATATCCAGTCCATGATATCCAGTGCATATGAAAACATATAGTTTGAACCTTAACAATAAATAAATCACTGATCAAAATCGCATGGGAAAATGTGTTAATTTGTCTCTATATAATTGTTTATGCAAAACTATAATATTTAGGGCATAACAGCATGGAGACTATCTTTATTACAATATTATTTCCAATATTAACCTAAATCGATCTCGTCCAATGCACTACATTTCAGTAAAAAGGGAAAATAGAGATGTGATGTGTTTATTTTCAGTGTTTTTTGCTTTTTCTGTCCTGAAATTTAATCAAGATGTGTTTGAATATTAAAAATAACAATTGTACTGAATTCCTTGGGTCAAACTTGTTTAGGAAAATGTTTTAATTTGTTAACTTCAAAACTTATGCTTTTTTCTTTTTCAGGTTTTGGTTCAGGATAGGTGTAATAAAGGGTTAAAAATAAACCCCATGGGACATTATTCCAACCTGTTACCTGTCAGAATCTTAAAATAGACACTTCAACGATTAATAAAAAAAACAGGTGGTGAAAAAAATCCACCATATGCAGGTGGACCTATGTTTCCATCTAGACCAGGGGTGGCCAACCTTTTTTGAACCAAGATCTACTTTTTTATTTACCACCTAGCCCGAGAGCTACCAGCCAAAATTGTATATTGTAAGCCGTCATTTGAGGCTTTATAAAAGCAGCATAATGAACACAAATCTGTCAGTGCCGAGTCCGACCTCATCTTAAATAACAAACCGCATTGCTTGTTGTAGTTAACAAGGAGAGGAAGAGTTGATTTAGCATTTTTTTTTTTTTTTTTTTTTATATATAATCACATTTTATTAATCAAGATCTACTTGAAATCAGCCCGCGATCTACCTGTCGATCGCGATCGACTGGTTGGGCACCACTGATCTAGACTATAGTGGCTGTTCTGTATAGTTTAATTAGGAGCCTAATACTGCTTCTAATTTAAGGCTCACAATGACCTGTAACAATGAAATAGTATAGGCATATTATACATTTCCTGAATCCTTATGGTCCTGAGTGTTGTAGATATTGTATTTTGTGTCTCTGTTGCTCCTAGATGACACAAGGCTAAAAGATAGTATATCATTTAGGGCGAAAATCGTGTAAAAATTTGTGTTGACTGTTCAAAGAGCTCCAGTGACCTCTATATTGGTCAGAAAGATTCACATCTTAGCTTGAATGAAAGATGACATAGTCCCCTTTAAAATTATACCAAACACAATATTGTGAAACATTGACAGATGTCCTCTACGTGAGTCTAAACAGGATATGCGCCAGCATCTGAAATGCAATTACCTGAGAGGGTGGGTATACTTCATGACTTGATAATTATGATAAAGCTACCACTCTGGAACGGCTATCATACCAAAATATCATCTACAGACATAGATCTTTGAAAAAATTATATGTACGTTTATTCACCCTGAGAGGCACCGACAAGTGAAATTTTGGCCTCTGGCCCATGGATTATTAGGGGGCTTTCACACCAGCCATCGGGGTCGAATCAGAGCGCGATCGCACCAAAATATCGCGTGATGAGAACGCTCCGTCCCCGGGGACGCTGATTCGCTCCAAACCTGGACCGCTGGAATAGGTGGTATCGACGACGGAGCGGGGCGTGGTGTGCAAGCTTACTGTAATGCTTTCATGCTTGCTTGAATTTTGGGCAGATAAAAACATGCAGCAACAACTGGACAATACCCACAAAAACGATATTTATGGGCAATTTGGCGAGTTCAGACCTCAACCAAACAAGCATGTTGAGCATCACGGCTCAGTGGATGAAAACTTCGAGATGAAGCCACGTTACAAGCCCAAGACTTCCCTGGCTCGCATTAGGTCTGGCAATTTTTTTGCCATTGCTATGTCTATACATTGCTTTCTTGTTCGAATGCATTTATTTCTATAGACCAGTGGTGCCCAACCAGTCGGCCGTGATCGACCGGTAGATCGCAGGCTGATTTTCAAGTAGACCGCAGGATTATTTTTATATAACATCGAGTATGTTGTCACGGCTGAGATGAGACTTGCTTTAGCGCAGAGCTTTCCTCTCATTTCATTATAGACACAGACCAGCGCGGACCTTCAATGACATGCAATTGTAATTTCATTAGACACAGACCAGCGCGCACCTTAAATGACATGCAATATAATAATTGACGCGAGCAATGGGCTAACGTTAGCTGCTAACGAAGTTATCCCATGACTAGGCTAAGCTAACTAGCGTTAGCCGCTAACCCTGGAAAACGCTCAAAGCGGACTCCACGACACCAGTTCCATTCGTGAGGAAAGGGGGTGGGTTATATTGACACGGCTTGACAACAGAGTTTCAAAGATAACTTCATATTTATTGGTTATTCGTTTGAATAGTTTCTTTATATCGGGCATCCAGTTTCCATCACCATGTGTTCAACTCTTCATGTGCTGACGTTCGAGTGTGACATCATCGCCTAGGCAGCTTACACGCTCAAAACGCAAACCGTAAACAAAACCCGAAGCGAACCAAGGTTGCAGTGTGTACACAAACCAGAGGGGGGAGTTCGCATTCAGGGACGCCTGAATACTTTTACCAACGGATTTCCAGTTCCGCATTCTGCGCTCTGATTGGCCACTGACGTTTCTGGTCGCGCCAATCGTGTAACGGCAAGTTCTGCCACCGGTTAAGCTTAGGCACTCTTTCGAAGTTGGTTAAGGTTAGAGTTTGTCTTAGAGCAGGGCGATAGAACACCAGCCCTGATTCCAAACTCTAAGCTTAACCAGTGATAAACTAGGCGTTAGGTCGTTTGCTGCTGTTCGAGGCGGAAATGGGCGCGTCACGCGATTGGGCGCACATGTCACATGACCAGAAACGTCTGGCCAATCAGATCGCACCAGAAACCTCAGTGGCCAATCAGATCGCAGAACGCGAACGCAGAACTGGAAATCCGTTGGTAAAAGAATAGACTCCTCAGGGACGGAGCGGAGCACCCTTTCCTAATGAGAAAGCCCCCTTAAAGTGCTTGATTCTTTTTACAAAAAAAAGTCGAGGCCTGGAATTCCTTAATTAAACAGCCCATTTTTTAACAAGGTGCTTAAAAAGTCTTTTAATGCAAATCAACCATTCACATTGAATGTTTTGTTCATCCATGATAAAATTGTTCTGAATCAAGAAATATATATATTTTTTTATCAAATCTGATGGCTGTCTCGCGCACTCCAACTGCTTTTCCTCATTTCTTCGCGTGTGATGCTCTAGCTGGCAAGCAGGCCAAGAAGATGCTTGAAAGAAACAGCATTTAAAAGTGAATTGTATCCTTCGAGTGACATCCTTGAAAATGAAAAATAGTGCTTGGAAAAGTACTTAAAAGTCTGTGAATTTCTTTTTGCAATGTCTGTGGGAACCCTGATACAGTTTACCATGCCTCTAGCTCAACCTGTCAGGTTTTGCTCATCGAACTTCTGTCCTTAAAGGAACACACCAAGGGGAAATGTTGAACCACGTGTGTAAAACTATTTATAACGTCGTCTCTCCCCCCCCCCCCCCACAGGCCAACGTGATGCTGGAGTACGACATCGACGAAGCCCAGGCGCTCCTAGAGAAGAACTTAGCCACGGCGTCCCGCAATCTAGAATCACTAGAGGAGGACCTGGACTTCCTGCGAGACCAATTCACCACCACCGAAGTCAGTATCCTTCCACCCAAATGATCCGGTACCCGTGCAGTACGGGTGACGGCTGCTCCGAGGTACCGGGAAGTTCCGCTGAGATATTGCTGTGGTGTCACGTGTTTTCTCTTCCTACCTCCATCCTCCCTGGTTCTTGTTTTATTGTATAATATATAATAATAATAATATCTTAAATGTATATAGCGCAGGGCGCCCCAGTGGCAAACCACATAACGTGCTGAGTCGCGGCACGGCCGACCCGGGGTTCGATTTCCGAACCCGTCGTTATTTGTCGAATGTCTTCCCCCCACTCTGTCTCCCGTTTCACCTCTCTCTCTCTCTCTCTCTACTGGACTGCCCAGTAGAATAAAGCGTTAAACGCAAAAATAAATGTATATAGCGCCTTTCAGTTCAGGTGGACTGCCAATCGAAATTAGCCTTTTGGCAAAAATTGGGTGCATTTACGCTAAACATTTTTTTAATTAATGTACGCTGTCCCCCTTGAACAAATAAAGTAAACCTAAACCTTGCAGGAGACCCAAGGTGCTTAACAGGAGGGGGCAGCTAGGGGAAGGGGAACAGGGAACAACGTAACAACATAAGCAAAAGGAAAAAAGAAAAGAGGGAAATCAGGCAGTCATTTACAAATTTGGTGAAGAGGTGGGTTTTGAGTTGGGATTTGAAGGAGTGCAGGGATGTAGCACTAGGGATGTTTGGAGGGAGTGAGTTCCAGAGTGTGGGTGCGGCAACAGAGAAGGCTCTGGGACGGGGCACGAAAATTAGAGCCCGCCACCCGCAGATTTTAGGTTTGGCGAGTGAGACAGAGGTCTGTCCGCCATGTGGCGGGCAACCAAATAGTCATTTGAAAACCGATCGAAAAACATGATCCAATTCTTAGCGGAGTTCTCACTCGCTGACTTCTGTCTCAACACACAGACCTGCAGCGCACTGCTCCTCCTCCTCCTCCTGCCCCTCCCAAACCCGTGTAAACACAGAGGCTCCTATTGCATCGGGCAGTCTGCTGAATGCTCTAGCCTAGTGGGACCTCCGTGAGCTAACGTTAGCTACCGTTACAAAATGACCCAGTCAACTATAAACTTTTAGTTTAATACATGAGGCATTGTCTAACGTTATCTAGCCGGCTAGCTACTGTTAGCTCCTGATATCAACAAATGCTCCAGCAATAGTCTAGTAGTGCATGATACCTCCGTTGGCTAGGTAGCTCACGTTAGCTCACGTTAGCTCACTACGAAATGTCCCAGTAAACTAAATAGTTAACTGAGGCGTTGTCTTAACGTTATCTAGCCGGCTAGCAGTAGCTACAGATAGCTCCTGATATCAATGTCTTATAACATTGATTCGATGCGTATTCGAGCCCCTGGCTTCCATCGCATGAGGGCATGCTGAATGTGATTTGACCAAAGCAGAGTATAGGGGCCAGCTGCAGCGCCGGAGAATCCTTGCTGGAGCTGGAGGCTACTCGAGTATACACACAGACAATGGAGCTGTTTGCAGATAGCGAGCATTTTGACTTGTTGCGTGGTGGCGATGTCTCGCAGATAATACAACTACAAGTATGATTATATAATATATATATTTTATAAAAAAGAAATATATATATTTTTTTTTTAAACCAAAAACGATCGGTATCGGCCGATATGGCTCATAGACTATCGGTGATCGGTATCGGTGGCAAAAAACGTGATCGGGGCATCCCTAATTATGTTCTGTTATATTCTGTTTAACAGTAGGTTACAATTTAAGCTTAAGATTGAATTTACATGTATTGATTAATCAATCATCAATGAATATATTAAAATAATTTGCTTAAAATTTTACTCTGGCCTCTTATTTAAGTGTATTCTTCAACATAATACCCTATCTACTTGAAATTTACTGATTTCTTTTTATTATATATATGTGACACAAAAATGCCTTTTTTTGGCTGGTAAGAAATATGCTTGGCGGGTAGATTTTTCCCATCTACCCGCCACTGGCCGGTGAGTCAAAAAGTTAATTTCGTGCCCTGCTCTGGGACCAGTATGCCGTTTCATTGGTGCTTTTATTCCAAGTGCCCTTCAGTGCAATGAGTGGATATCTTTTTAGTCTGGTTCATCCAAGTAGGTGTCCAACCATTCCTGGATTCAGCCCTTGAATCACTAGCTGCTAGTTCCGCCTACTTTTTAATTATCCTGATTGGTGCAGGGTCTGGTCCATCTTATCCTGATTGGTGCAGGGTCTGGTCCATCTTATCCTGATTGGTGCGGGGTCTGGTCCATCTTATCCTGATTGGTGCAGGGTCTGGTCCATCTTATCCTGATTGGTGCCTTCTCCGGCCGGACCTTCAACCGTCGTCAGTTGCTAGGCAGTGTTTACTTGGCACGTTGCTAGGTAGTGTTTACTTGGCGCGTTGCTAGGTAGTGTTTACTTGGCACGTTACTAGGTAGTGTTTACTTGGCACGTTGCTAGGCAGTGTTTACTTGGCACGTTGCTAGGTAGTGTTTACTTGGCACGTTGCTAGGCAGTGTGTACTTGGCACGTTGCTAGGCAGTGTTTACTTGGCACGTTGCTAGGCATTGTTTACTTGGCACTAGGGCTGCAACAATTAGTCGACATAATCGACGACGTCGATTATAAAAAATCGTTGATGAGAAATTGTTGCGTCGATTAGTCATTAAAATTTTTTTTTTTTTTTTTGCACTACCTATCTTTGTGAGGGTGGCTTTTCAGGGTTCCAGACAACATCATAACATGATGATCCCATAGCAAATTTTGGACATTGAAAACATTGTTCCCCTGCAGGAGATGATGATCAGACTAGACACACAATACATTACACACGCACTCCTCTCACTCACACACAGCGATCAGAGTAAGACACACACATACACACTCCTCTCACTCACACACAGCGATCAGAGTAAGACACACACATAGGCCTGTCACGATAACACATTTTGCTGGGCGATTAATTGTCCCAGAAATTATTGCGATAAGTGATATTATTGCGGTTTTGAGAGAAATAATTTTTTTGAGAAATGTATTTCCCAAAAGTTTTCAATCAACTTTTTTTTTTTTTTACTAATATAATGATAATAGCATAATAATGCAAGGACACCGTTTCAAAGTGCAATAAACCTTTATTTAACATTGGAAGACATTTTAAATATCCTAAATTACTACCTAACCAATCAGATATGAGGTAGCGTCAGAAGCAGAGTAACCTCGTTCCCAGTTTTATCTCCGTGAGAGCAATGATAAAACGAGCAGAGCAATGTGTGTGGACAAGAGGCAGGTTGCTACGTTTACTGTAGGAAGGGGCTTTTATACCCATGTTTTTATTTTTTGCTTCGAAAAGAGGGACGTGGGACATTAGGTAAAATGGCTGTGCAGTATACAACCAAAAGCGGGACACCTGGTCACCCTAATTGTGGCTCGCGTTTGTTTACTGTGGCTTGCGGATTATGTGATGGGCAAGCTACTTGGAAAATGTAGTAAGCTACACTACCAGTTACTCTCGATTAAAATATAGCTCAACAATAATCAAATAAACACAAATATATACTATCTCTATTGGAATGGAGATTTTTCAGCACAGGATAAACTAGGGATGGGCAAAAAAAAACAGATCGATTGATCACATGATGTACTTGAGTACTCGTGGAGGAAAACGCTGTACAAAATAAACGTCTTTTCCTGTGTTTTAGACTTTGCTCTTTTATTTTGAAACCCACCGACCGGAAGTATTGTAGTTATTATCCTAGCAGAACCTATGAGCGGACAACTTGTGTCGTCCGGTTCTGTGTTTTTGAGCTAATGATAAAACAAATGTTGAGATTGTTGGTGAACAACTAACTTTAGGTTAGTTTTAACGTTAGCTACTAACGTTAGATGCAGCTACTACAGGCAATCAACGATGAGGAGGAAGCGTCATAGCATCAACGCTAGATCTTTAATCTTTATTTAGCAGTCCAGTTTCTCCGGGCAGTAGCGTATAGCGTTTGTTCACGCTACATCACTACTTGGGTCTAAAAATAGCTACACTACAAAGAACGCTACTTGGTTCAAAAGGAGCGACGCTACCATCACGCTACTGAGAAATGTAGTTAAGCTATGTAGCGTTGCTACTGCCCAACATACGCATGGTGCTCACAGGAGCACTCTGTAGTAACGTCAGCGGCCCGCCTCCCCACACGGAGAGGTACTGGTTCCCGCCTCATTAAAACAAACACGCAAATAGCAATTAATTGCGCCCGTCAAAATCATTGCATTAATTTTCATTATTGCGCGATAAATTGATTTATTGCTTATTGCAACAGGCCTACACACACACACTCCTCTCACTCACACACAGCGATCAGAGTAAGACACACACACATTCACACTCCTCTCTCACACACAGCGATCAGAGTAAGACACACACACATACACAAATTACACAGTACACACCTCTCACTCACACAGCGATCAGAGTAAGACACACACACAAATTACACAGTACACACACTCCTCTCACTCACACAGCGATCAGAGTAAGACACATACACACACACACACTGACTCCTCTCACACACAGCAAACAAAAGTTATTTAAAGTACACTTCCACTTTAATTTGTATTATTTAATTTATTTATCTTGTTATGAGTGATTGCTGTATTGTTCTTCAAATACATTTTCATTTAAAGTGGCTTAAAGATCCAAATTCAAATGTTTCATGAGTCATTATTTTAATTTGCTATGGGATCATCATGTTATGATGTTGTTGTTTGGTCCTGACAAGAGTCTCAAAGTCTGGGGTGATGGTAGACAAGCAACTCTGAGGTCATGCTCAATGTCCAATCTGTTCCTCTGCTCTGTCTTCAGCTGGACCAGAGCTGAGAAGCCACTTTCACAAAGATAGATAATTTTAAAAAAAAAATCCTTTTTTTTTTTTTTTTTTTTTTTTTTTTTTTTTTTACATTGGTTTTCGATTAGTCGACTAATCGAAAAAATAATCGGCAGATTAGTCGACTACCAAATTAGTCATTAGTTGCAGCCCTACTTGGCACGTTGCTAGGTAGTGTTTACTTGGCACGTTGCTAGGTAGTGTTTACTTGGCACGTTGCTAGGTAGTGTTTACTCGGCACGTTGCTAGGTAGTGTTTACTTGGCACCTTGCTAGGTAGTGTTTACGTGGCACGTTGCTCTGTAGTGTTTACTTGGCACGTTGCTAGGTAGTGTTTACTTGGCACGTTGCTAGGTAGTGTTTACTTGGCACCTGTTGTGTCTGTTGACCAGAATAATAACAACAACGGCTGAAATCGTCCAGAATGGAAGAACTTTTCAGACTGAATGAAGAAGTGAAACGGAATGCAATTCACCCATCTCGAACCCTGCCCTCTTTTCCTGATCATCCAATCACAAGCGGAGGAGTGGAGGATCAAGAAAAGAGGGTGCGAGGGTTTTTGAGATGGGTCAATTAAATCTGAGAAGCCAGCTCGATCTCGCTTAAAATGTGTAAATAAAGTACTAATCGACCACAGGATGACGTATTGTACGTTATGTTACAGCCATAATTTATATATTGATGTATTTATGAAAATGTACAATGTGTACGTGTTATCGGACAAGTAAGTAAAAAAAAATCTACTTTGCATTTGATATATTGCAAATATATGCCATCACACACACTGGCATTTAAAGGGTTAGAATTATAAAATTAATGTGGTGTTATCATCAGGGCTGAAGTTGAATAAAATATTGTATTTTCAATCTGACATTAAAAAAAACTGAAACAAGACAATACCTTATAAAAAGTGAACACTGGAGGATAATCAACCATTGTTTCAGTGCATTTAGGAGTTTGCTGGTAACATTCACAGTATAGGATTATGGTAATTTACCAAGACAATACCTTATAAAAAGTGAACACTGGAGGATAATCAACCATTGTTTCAGTGCATTTA
Source organism: Notolepis coatsorum (assembly GCF_963971535.1). Classification (NCBI taxonomy): domain Eukaryota; kingdom Metazoa; phylum Chordata; class Actinopteri; order Aulopiformes; family Paralepididae; genus Notolepis; species Notolepis coatsorum. The sequence continues at coordinate 10,223 of NW_028171376.1, forward strand.
GGAGTTTGCTGGTAACATTCACAGTATAGGATTATGGTAATTTACCAAGACAATACCTTATAAAAAGTGAACACTGGCTGATGATAACCAACCATTGTTTCAGTGCATTTAGGAGTTTGCTGGTAACATTCACAGTATAGGATTATGGTAATTTACCAAGACAATACCTTATAAAAAGTGAACACTGGAGGATAATCAACCATTGTTTCAGTGCATTTAGAAGTTTGCTGGTAACATTCACAGTATAGGATTATGGTAATTTACCAAGACAATACCTTATGAAAAGTGAACACTGGAGGATAACCAACCATTGTTTCAGTGCATTTAGAAGTTTGCTGGTAACATTCACAGTACAGGCACGTCACATGATCAACTACAGGGCATATCTTACTTGGTCTCTCGCATCGATGACTGCATTGTCCATTGATAAATGGATGAATCGCCAGATGATCTGTGGACCAAAAAATATCCAATACATGCTTCCAAAGTATATAAATAAGAGGCCAATGGACTGCATTAGAAAAGTGTGGTATGTTACCTACAGTATATACTTTTATAAACTGGGTGACTGTCAGCAACCATTGGTTCTGTGCAAACGGTAAAAATGAGGGGGGAAAAAGATAAATAAAAAAATAAACCATATACACACACAATGCAAATGATGAATGGAGTCGACACAGCTAGATCGCTAACATAACGTCTCATCTGCAAGTGGTCCAAACATGCCTATGCAATATCGACAACCGTGGCCCAAATACATGTGTTCAACGCATTTGTCTTGTACAGAAAACAGTGCAACTACCCATACACTATACTATACTATACTATACTATACTACTCTCAGCTAGCTATACTATGTACCGGTACACATGATTCTGTCTGTATCACACAATGATGGATTATTTAGAAGTAATCTGTACTTCTGTGTGCCGGATTATTTAGAAGTAGTCTGTACTTCTGTATGACAACTAATAAAGAAACTATTTAGAGAAATCCCTCTTTGTGTGGTACAGAGCGAAGCATTTGTCACGATGCAGGGGGACTTTGCACGATGTGCAAAAATATCTGGTCTCACTCCTGATGCCACGCCTACTGCAGACCCGACATTTCCTACACGGTAGCTTTTGCTTGGGGGTGGCTTTGTATGCAACCATTACATGCTTCACAGAGCCACCCACTAATCTGCTCTGCGGGTCCCCCAGTGGGGCCCTAGGGTCATGCTGCCCATCACGCCCCACCTGCTCAGCCCCTGCCTCCTCCTCATCCCCACCCCCTGCCTCCTCCTCACCCCCACCCCCTGCCTCCGCCTCCATCTCCGCTGTCACCCCAGGAATCTTCTTCTCCTGACCCCCTGTGTAGGTCCGCGCCACAGCCCTGGTGAACCGGAAGAGGTTGTAGTAATGCCCTTGTGGGTGCTTGCTTTTGTACAAGACAAAAGCGTTGAACACACATATTTGGATCAGATACATCACAAACATTTTGGTCCACTTTCCAGTCTTACGTGTAACCGGATAGTACGAGAGGTTTTTATCCAGCTGATCGACGCCGTTCATGAATTTATTGTACGACAAGATTGATGACGGCTTGAGCATCTCCACCCTCAGCGCTTTGCCCTTCTTCTGCTTCTTCCACACCTTCGCCATTTCCATGGTGTCCTCGTGGTAGCTGCTGATGGTCTTCACGATCCTCTTATCGCGCCATGCCACGATCAGGACCTCCTTGTTGTTGACCGCAATGCGCTCCCCCACACCGATGTCACGTTTGGTCAAGTTCTTGATGATGGCTGGCTCCCCCCGGTGCTTCCTGAGGGTACCACAGACGTCGGTCCTCAACTGTCGGAGCCTGGCGGACATGCGTACACTGTTGTAGAAGTTATCCATGTACAGCGTATATCCGGCCCCAGACAAACGTCCTATATCCGGCCCCAGACAAACGTCCAAGCAGACCGACGACCGTGTCCCCCAGGAGCGAGCCTTCCCGGCAATATGGCTTAAATGCAAAGCAATATCCTGTGCGTGATTCGCACAGGAAGTACGACTTGATGCCATACCGGGTTGGCTTGTTGGGGTTGTAGACCCGGAAGGTCAGGCGGCCTCGCCATGCCATCACCCCCTCGTCAATGGCGAGCTCACGTTCGGGCTGGTACAGTTCCTTGCACCTCGCGTTGACATGGTCGACTACAGGGCGTACCTTACACAATTTGTCTCTGACTTCCAGGGATGTATTGTCCGCAAAGTGGAGGAATCGCCAGATCAATTGATACCGGTTGCGTGGCATGGTCTCCGAGTAGTACGGTGTGTACATCATATCGTCGGTGGTCCACATCATGTCCACGCGAGGCTTCCGAAGGACACTGCTGAGGAAATTGAGTCCAAGGAACTTCTTCAGCTCCTTCAATGTGAGGGCCTTCCAAAGCAGTGCCCTGCTACTGGTTAGCGTGGGATCCAGCCGGGCAATGGACTGATCAGCGTAGAGGTTGGTCTGGGCAACAATGGAATTGAGAAAAGCATCCGTCAGGAACAGATCTAGCCATTTTGCAGGCTTGTACGATTGCAGTGCCGCGGCGTCCTGGAGCAACCCCGGTTGGGCTGTGAAGGGGATCCTGTGAGGCACCCAGCCCTCACGAGACCAGGCATTCTCCTCTTCCTGATGGATCGCAGCCCTGCTCTTCGCTCCTCCGCGTCGCACGCCACGACCTGTCAATTATACAAATATACTATAACACCCCTACTGTAGACAAACATTCATATGCCACGTAGTTACAAACTGTGTGTGAGTGAATGAGTGAGTGTGTGTGGGGTTCAGATGTCAGAGCTGGACGTGGTGTGGGAGTCCGAGGTCAGAGCTGGAAGTGGTGTGCAGAGTGAGGCCAACTTACCGCTCTTAGATGTGCGTTTCCGCCCTGCAACGGGTTCCGGCATGTCCAGACTAGCATCCAGTTCTAGAATCACATGATGTAATACATTACACTAGGGCAACGTATTGTCATTTTATTTACATGATATATATATATATATATATAGCATTATGTGTTATATTTTATGTACAATTACCTGCAGGAGTAGAATGTGATCCTATGTCGTTGCCAGTCTCTGCGTCACTCTCTGCGGAGTCTGCGCCAGAATCTGAATTGGATTAAATTCATTCAGTAAGTAAGTCTCATAAAACACAATAGTAATACATTTACATACATGAATGTAGTTAGTACATACCCAAGCATGTTGGTGTACCAGCGCCGGACTCTGTGTCGGATCCTGTATGAACACAAAATAAATCAGCGGCCATTGTACATCAAAGCATGTACATGTACGTGTGTGTGTGTGTGTGCAGCACATGGTGGCCTATATATAGTGTGTGCTATCAATGGAATTGTGCTACATGCTATGCTACACAATCCATGCATATATAGGCCACCATGTGCTGCACACACACACAAAGATCAAAGGGCATGACCCCTATCCAACAGCTTTGAACTTGCAGCACATGGTGGCCTATATATGCATGGATTGTGTAGCATAGCATGTAGCACAAATCCATTGATGGCACACACACACACAAAGATCAAAGGGCATGACCCCTATCCAACAGCTTTGAACTTGCAGCACATGGTGGCCTATATATGCATGGATTGTGTAGCATAGCATGTAGCACAATTCCATTGATAGCACACACACACACAAAGATCAAAGGGCATGACCCCTATCCAACAGCTTTGAACTTGCAGCACATGGTGGCCTATATATGCATGGATTGTGTAGCATATGCACAATTCCATTGATTACAGCACACACACACACAAAGATCAAAGGGCATGACCCCTATCCAACAGCTTTGAACTTGCAGCACATGGTGGCCTATATATGCATGGATTGTGTAGCATAGCATGTAGCACAATTCCATTGATAGCACACACACACACACACACAAAGATCAAAGGGCATGGGCACATGGTGGCCTATATATGCATGGATTGTGTAGCATAGCATGTAGCACAATTCCATTGATAGCACACACACACACACAAAGATCAAAGGGCATGGGCACATGGTGGCCTATATATGCATGGATTGTGTAGCATATGCACAATTCCATTGATTACAGCACACACACACACACAATCAAATATATAGCACATGGTGATGCCTCTGCCTCTAGTCTATAGCATGCAACTATCGATTTGAACATGCATGCTCAAGGGACTTACCCTTCGCCCCTCGACCACCACCGCGTCCCCCGTCGGACTCGTGAGATGAATCAGAACCATAATACCTCCGTCCCAGATCGATATCCTCGTCAGATGACTCCGGAGCTATAATAAATGCATACCTGGGTTGGTTGGCGAACTAACGTTACATATTCACAGTATACAATGAATCAATTAGCATTAGGTAAATCATCATCAAATATACACGTTTCACACACACACAATCCTTACCTGGTGGTTCCCAATCGGCGCTCCCATCAGATTCATGGGCCGTTGAATCGCTGTCCGAGGACTCGGCTGAAGAAGATATCAGCACAGCAGCCACCTTCCTCTTCCTCGAACTGCGACGGGGAGAGCCGGTCCCGGGGCGAGACACGGTCTCACGGCTCTCTCCGATCGGAGCTACCAAAGGTCCGGTCGTTGGTGCTGCTGCTGGAGCTACCAAAGGTCCGGTCGTTGGTGCTGCAGCGGCGGGTCCAAACGCCAGCTTCGTTTGAACAAACCGATCCGCTGTCGGTCTGTCGCCTCTCTTACCTACACTACGTCTCCTCATACTGATCTAAATGGAACTACTAAATGATCAAACTACTATTACTACTACTGAAATATACTACCTAGACTACACACTAATCCCTCACAATAGTACTACTACTTAGCACGACTAAGTACTTCTAAAGCACAGCTGAAACCTTACAATTATTCTGATACTACCACTATACTGTATAAAACTATAAATATAGACTATAGGCTGATCTCAATTCAAATATCTCTCTCTCAATCTCTATCGCTCTATCTATCTCTCTCCCTCCAAAACCTCGTCGATTCTGGGATCCCGCTAAACTTTTATACCTGTGGTCACACTGGTCAGGTATGCTGGCCAATCAAATGCCAGATTCATTGTGGGGTGCAATATTCATTACCTTGTGATACAGTGTTAGAAAATAGGGGGACACTGCCACCTAGTGTAATTTGAGAGGAAATGCAGTTTCCTGTTCAAACTCTCTGCCAAAAGCTCTGCGGTGAAGTTCAGACAGGGAAAATCGAAAAAAGATGTAAACAGAACAAAGACTAGTTACGGCGTCTTCGGCAACTTGAGCATGGCGGGGAAGGACGCCTAAACTCGTCTTCTGGCAGTTAAAGTGTTAACGTTATATAGTTACACATTCAATAACATCAGCGTATTTACCCAAACATAGCAACGTCCGATGACGACATAGATAGCAAGCATTATACTGTTCATATCTCAGCCCGTGCTGAGTTGTGCATGCCCATTCTGCGGTCTGTTAATAAAGTTTTCAATCAGACAGATGTATGGAAAGGCTTTTATTATAACATTCGTTGCAGTAAAATCGTTATGCTTCGTTTAGTCATGCTGCGGTGCGCTGGTAATCACTCGTCGGCCGCGGGGAGCTGTTGTTGTTGTCGTTGAGCTGAGCTCTCGTCAAAATCAATGGAGGACATTCAGGAATGTAAAAAAAGAATAGCGCTTGCCGATTGGTGCTAAGAACAGCAGGGCGGGTGCAAGCGGTGTGACGTAATTGGCAGACTCGACTGTCGATCAAAATTATTCTGTTGCCGGCTAAATGATTGAATGAATGAAAACGTTATTAACGATTGCAGAATGGGTACACTACAGTACAGCTCAATACAACAACAGTGGACTGGAGGATGAAGACCAGAAAAAGACTTTCAGCTTTTTTACATAAGGGTCCTCCATTTTCAATTCATCAAAACATTTAGAGACATACAAATATACAGTAGTTTCATAAAAATGCTAAAATGCTATTGATTGATTGATTTAAAACTTTATTAACATATTGCAGAATGGGTACAGTACAGCTCAATACATACAATTGTTAAGGGGATGCAGACCAGAGAAAGACTTTCATCTTGTTTACATCAGGGTCCCCCATTTTCAATTAATCATATTTCATATCTAAATCGTATAATATCTCATTGCTAAATATATGCAATATATAATCTAATAATCCAATAATCTAAATCTAATATATAATATAAAAATGCTAAATGCATGGGTATTTTATTTTGTCTTTAATGTTAGCTTGCAAACTCAAATACTGTCTTGGTAAGCCTCATAATGAATTGTTTGGGGGAAAAAAGAAAAACATCGTGATGTGTATCGCCGAAAGGTCCGAAAATATTGTGATATCATATTTAGGCCATATCGCCCAGCCCTAGGGGTGCCTTAGTCTAGTGGTGAGAGCTGTGTTTGTATCAGGGTGGGTGTCTTAGTCTAGTGGTGAGAGCTGTGTTTGTATCAGGGTGGGTGGGTGCCTTAGTCTAGTGGTGAGAGCTGTGTTAGTATCAGGGTGGGTGTCTTAGTCTAGTGGTGAGAGCTGCGTTTGTATCAGGGTGGGTGGGTGTCTTAGTCTAGTGGTGAGAGCTGTGTTTGTATCAGGGTGGGTGTCTTAATCTAGTGGTGAGAGCTGTGTTTGTATCAGGGTGGGTGTCTTAGTCTAGTGGTGAGAGCTGTGTTTGTATCAGGGTGGTTGTCTTAGTCTAGTGGTGAGAGCTGTGTTGTATCAGGGTGGGTGTCTTTGTCTAGTGGTGAGAGCTGTATTTGTATCAGGGTGGGTGCCTTAGTCTAGTGGTGAGAGCTGTGTTTGTATCAGGGTGGGTGTCTTAGTCTAGTGGTGAGAGCTGTGTTTGTATCAGGGTGGGTGTCTTAGTCTAGTGGTGAGAGCTGTGTTTGTATCAGGGTGGGTGTCTTAGTCTAGTGGTGAGAGCTGTGTTTGTATCAGGGTGGGTGTCTTAGTCTAGTGGTGAGAGCTGTGTTTGTATCAGGGTGGGTGTCTTAGTCTAGTGGTGAGAGCTGTGTTTGTATCAGGGTGGGTGTCTTAGTCTAGTGGTCAGAGCTGTGTTTGTATCAGGGTGGGTGTATTAGTCTAGTGGTGAGAGCTGTGTTTGTATCAGGGTGGGTGGGTGGGTGTCTTAGTCTAGTGGTGAGAGCTGTGTTTGTATCAGGGTGGGTGTCTTAGTCTAGCGGTGAGAGCTGTGTTTGTATCAGGGTGGTTGTCTTAGTCTAGTGGTGAGCGCTGTGTTAGTATCAGGGTGGGTGGGTGGGTGTCTTAGTCTAGTGGTGAGAGCTGTGTTTGTATCAGGGTGGGTGTCTTAGTCTAGTGGTGAGAGCTGTGTTTGTATCAGGGTGGGTGTCTTAGTCTAGTGGTGAGAGCTGTGTTTGTATCAGGGTGGGTGTTAGGGTGCATCAAATTGCAATGCAAAAATTTTATCTCAACATATCAATCTGTGTGGGGTTGCATTCTGTTCGGACAAACATAAAAATGATTTGTGCAAAGTTTGGGAAAGATTTGTTGAGATTTAGAGGTACCACACAGCATGTGAAATATATGAAAATTGGCCTTTTTGGGCGTTTTACTAGATAACATGACAAGGCAATTAAAAAAACGGCAAGAAATAGTTTTTGAGAACAACATTTATTAACCCTAACATTTAAGAACAAAATGTTTGATAACAACATTGAAATAGTCTTTCAAACATGTCTCAAGCATCCTAGAGTCCTAGACCTGGTCCAGCTTGCGCTTGCAGCAGCGAAGATTTGGCTGTGTTGAGCGGTCATGCTCAACTGCCTGTAGCACATTCTGCAGGTGCTCCTCGCTCCTGGCTGCTGCCACAAAGTCTGACGTCAGTTTGACGCCACGCTCGGCACAGTCATTCACAACATTGATGGCACGTACATTCACTGCACCCATCTGAAATGCTGTACTGGTAACCCAATCCTCTACATCCAGTGAAAGAAACGCGGGATCGATGTGCAGCAGGTGCATGCCGAACCAGCAGTCTGGGTTGGCGAGGTCAGCCAAGCTGGTGGTCGGCGAGAGGGTTGGAAACTTTGGCTTGCCGAAGCCAGTGCCAAAGCGGAGCTGTGGGGCTTGCATGGATATATCAGCCGGCTTGTGCTCCAATATAGCATCTGCAAGTGCGCGCCGCTCGCCAACTGGCACCTTGGTGCTGAAGAGTGCCAGGGGCAGCATCTCGCCTGACAGGTACCATAGGTGCCGCTTCAGCGCCTTAATCGCTGATGCTGCGATGCCCTCGTCAACAGACTTGTATGCGTACAGGTTGTGGTAGAGTGTAAGGTCATTCCATGCTGCATCTACGGCCGTGTCGCAGGTCAACCACCACGTTGCGTAGATGTGCGTGATGACGTTGGCAAACGCCAGAATCTTCAGCACCTGCTGCTGCGTAGTGATGGTCCCCTGAGGAAGCAAGGCAATGTGCTGCTCCATCAAGGCCAGCTTGAGAGTGTAGAGCAGCTTAGCCATCCACCGCGCCTTGTGCAGTGCTCCCGGTCGTTGGAAGTTAACTGGAGTGTGCTCTGCACTGTCTGCACTCAGATACACAAGACATAGCTGCACGAACTCGCGATAGTCGCCTCGCTTGTAGTCGAGCACTCCTGCAGCGCACACAATTAGTTCAGCACGCAACTTGCCCAGGAACGGTGTTTCGGCATCGCCAGGAATGTAGCGGGCCAATGGGCCGCTGTCCTTGTGTGGCAACAGGTTCCCGTTGTCGCGCAGACGTGTAAACAATGTAACCTCTGGCGAGCGTGACGTCTCCACCTTGAGGTCAGTGAAGATGTGGCTGAGGAGCACCTCGCCGATGTGGTGCCGGCACCCGGACCAGAGCAGTGGTCGACCCAGTGAGAGCTGGATGGCAATGCAGGCTGCCGTGAGATGGCCAGTGTTTGACGCGGTGGTGTCAAATGCCATGTTGACAACCTGATCGGTGCAGCACCAGTCCTGCAGCAGCTTGCATGTCAGCCGGGCAATGATCGTTCCACATGCCTCATCAGTCCCCTTCATGTATGCTGGCACACCAAGCAGTTTGAGCCGCTCCGCGTCTCCGATCACCACTGTCAGACGCTCCTCCAACTGGCGCACATTGTTGAGCATTGGCGTCAACTTGCTGTCCCAGTGCAAGGTGCACATGGGAGGTGGTGTCCACTGTTCTTGCTGGTCCTCACTGATGGCCTGCAACACGTGGCGGCGCGCTCGGTCTGCTGTTGCGTAGGATGTGGAGACCATTGCCGAATTGCCACCGGATTCCTCGATCAGACCGCGCGTGAAGGCAGCCTGCTGCATTGGTGTGATCTTCAACCGTGTAGCCAGTGACACAAGACTCGGCCGGCTGAGAATGTCTGATGGAATGAAGGCTGTGGTGCCAGTCTTCTTACGCTCACGGGTGGGTGTGTTCTCAGCCGGTGGAGCAGCTGTTTCATTTGCATTGCTGTCTTCATCACTTTCGCTTTCCAACACCACCGCCATGCTGGACCTCGCAGTCATCTCCTGCTGCTCCTTGGTAAAGCATGCCTGCTGCGCTGCTTCACGCTCCTGTCGCCGCTTCAACTTGGATTGCAGATTGGCATCCAATGCTCCAAATGTGGCCACTCTGTCGCCCTTCATGCTGGCCAGGAAAGCAATGTCCTCTGGATCACAGATCAGCTCCTCTGCATTTGGAGACCACAGCGGGAATGTGGCATCCAGCTTGTGCTCCATTGCGTCCACCAGTCGAGCTGTAGCCTCACTGGAGCGCCTGGCCTTTGGAATTTGCCGCAGCTTGTTGCTAGCATTGACAAGCGCTACTATCTTGACGCATGCTCGACGATCACTCACCATTGGAATATTGGCCTTTCCATAAAATGGCTGCACCTGCTCCAAAACGTCCTTAGCCGCATGGAACCGTGACAAGGCTCCGGTCAAACCTGGCCGCTTGGCATGCAGTTGCGTGTCGCAGTTGTACAGCATGCACCGCAAGATCTGGCGACCACTTGGCAGTTTGGCACCAGTGATGATGGCATCTGCATTGGTTATGCTGGGGCCCAGACCAAAGACCAGGCTGCGGCTGCTCTGGCGGGAGCCTAAGGGCGGCGACGCCATCTTGTGAGAACTGGATAGCTGGAGATATAGTTGGAGAGCTGGATCATGTGGTGGGTGATGGTGGAGTTGGGGGAATTGAGTAAACTGTGATGCAGAGCCACACAGGTAAAGCTATTTATAGGCCCATCCCGCCCATCCCCCCAAAAATTGCAGGACCAGGTGCGAGATGAAACAATGTTGCAACTCACACACACACACACACACACACACAGACACAGACACAGACACAGACACACACAGACACTAACAGCAGGCCATGTTGGGAGAGGGCAGCATGTACTGATGTACCGTTGCACATCTAAATCACCTCGTATTGCAAAAATATTTTGCATGTATTGTTTTTACATGGATGGTAACACTTTTAGCACCCATACAAATCAATCCGCTGGAAATGTGTATTTTGATGCACCCTAGTGGGTGTCTTAGTCTAGTAGTGAGAGCTGTGTTTGTATCAGGGTGGTTGTCTTAGTCTAGTGGTGAGAGCTGTGTTAGTATCAGGGTGGGTGTCTTAGTCTAGTGGTGAGAGCTGTGTTTGTATCAGGGTGGTTGTCTTTGTCTAGTGGTGAGAGCTGTATTTGTATCAGGGTGGGTGCCTTAGTCTAGTGGTGAGAGCTGTGTTTGTATCAGGGTGGGTGTCTTAGTCTAGTGGTGAGAGCTGTGTTTGTATCAGGGTGGTTGTCTTTGTCTAGTGGTGAGAGCTGTATTTGTATCAGGGTGGGTGCCTTAGTCTAGTGGTGAGAGCTGTGTTTGTATCAGGGTGGGTGTCTTAGTCTAGTGGTGAGAGCTGTGTTTGTATCAGGGTGGGTGTCTTAGTCTAGTGGTCAGAGCTGTGTTTGTATCAGGGTGGGTGTATTAGTCTAGTGGTGAGAGCTGTGTTTGTATCAGGGTGGGTGGGTGGGTGTCTTAGTCTAGTGGTGAGAGCTGTGTTTGTATCAGGGTGGGTGTCTTAGTCTAGCGGTGAGAGCTGTGTTTGTATCAGGGTGGTTGTCTTAGTCTAGTGGTGAGCGCTGTGTTAGTATCAGGGTGGGTGTCTTAGTCTAGTGGTGATGAGAGCTGTGTTTGTATCAGGGTGGTTGTCTTAGTCTAGTGGTGAGAGCTGTATTTGTATCAGGGTGGGTGCCTTAGTCTAGTGGTGAGAGCTGTGTTTATATCAGGGTGGGTGGGTGCCTTAGTCTAGTGGTGAGAGCTGTGTTAGTATCAGGGTGGGTGTCTTAGTCTAGTGGTGAGAGCTGTGTTTGTATCAGGGTGGGTGTCTTAGTCTAGTGGTGAGAGCTGTGTTTGTCAGGGTTTCCGTTAGAAAAGATTGTTGCCGGTCTCAGTGTCCGGTAGATTTCAATCTCAGTCTACCGGACAAATGGGATCAATTCCGGTCAGAGTTTATTGAGCTTAAAAACAATTGATAGGCAGGCTATATAAAGAATGACATCCTCAAGGCATTTATAATATTTTAACTTAAAACTAGGCTACTTTTGTGTATATACAGTCATTAATATATTCAAAAATAAAATAAGTCCCTCGAGACTTCGTGCTGCTGCCGACTTGAGGTGTCGGTGGGCAGTCTGCCCGACATTAATAAACAGCAGTCTGTTATAATCACATTTTTATGAGCTAACGAATTCCGTTATATTGGACATTTGTATTAATTATATCAAGCGAAGAACTGAGAAATTTGGCAGAGAGAGACAGCAACATTATCGTGGGTTTGCGTGATGACTATCTCCACCTCCCAACGACTTCAGTGCTGGATTTGCGAGAGCATGCAGCTGCAGAGCCAGCTGTGTTTTCAGGTCCGGTCTGGGGACCGCTCAGCAGCGCCCCCTACCCAACAGCTGAATTGCCAATGGCTGAATTGGAGTACTGCACTGTGCGGGCACAGCTCTGTGGGTTCTGCGGCTCTGCAGCTGCATGCTCTCGCAAATCCAGCACCAAGCTCCCGCTGACAACATCATTGTCATTATTAGACCAGCTTGGTGAAGCAACAATGAAACAAATGTAATGATTGTTTCGTTCATCGCATAGGCTATTTAATTTTAGCCTATTTTAATACAATTCAAATAATCAAATTGTGCTTAGAGGGAATTATTTTCACCGGACATTATGACCGGAGAGATTTCAATATTCGGACTTCAACAGATTTTGCCGGTCAAATACCGGTAATTACCGGCTAACGGAAACCCTGGTGTTTGTATCAGGGTGGGTGTCTTAGTCTAGTGGTGAGAGCTGTGTTTGTATCAGGGTGGGTGTCTTAGTCTAGTGGTGAGAGCTGTGTTTGTATCAGGGTGGTTGTCTTAGTCTAGTGGTGAGAGCTGTATTTGTATCAGGGTGGGTGCCTTAGTCTAGTGGTGAGAGCTGTGTTTGTATCAGGGTGGGTGTCTTAGTCTAGTGGTGAGAGCTGTGTTTGTATCAGGGTGGGTGTCTTAGTCTAGTGGTGAGAGCTGTGTTTGTATCAGGGTGGGTGTCTTAGTCTAGTGGTGAGAGCTGTGTTTGTATCAGGGTGGGTGTCTTAGTCTAGCGGTGAGAGCTGTGTTTGTATCAGGGTGGTTGTCTTAGTCTAGTGGTCAGATAACTCTCCCACGACCACAATCATTGTTGGTTCGACTCCCGGTCCCGTTTTTTTTTTTTTTTTTTTTTTTTTTTAATACTTTTACAGATACAAACTATAAATATTTTACTTATGTACCTTTTTTCCTGTGGTACTTTATTTACGTTTTTCTGACGAGATCGTGTTGGAGAATCGGGTCAGAATCAAACCCTGTCATCTTTGCATTTTCTGTGCCATACTCGGGGTTCACACAAGGTCCTTGAAGTGCTTAAATTACTTAAATTACCTGATAAATATTTCTTTTTAAAGTCGAGGCCTGGAATTCCTTGAACAGCCAATATTTTAACAATGTGCTTAAAAAGTCCTTGAAATTCAGTACAACCATTTCAAGCATTGAAAGTTTTGTTCATCCATGATAAAATTGTTCTGAATCAAGAAATAGAATTTTTTTAATCTAAAGTGTAACTAATTGTCAGAAATTGGTTTTAAGCCATAAATATTGGATCAGAAAAAACAGCATTTAAAAGTGAATTGTATCCTTTTTAAATGCCCCTTTTTAAAATAAGAAATAGTACTTGTGAAAGTACTTGAAAGTCCGTGAATTTCATTTTGCAATGTGTGGGAACCCTGTGATACTCTTCTTCTGCATTTAAGCTCCACAGGGCCGTCGTCGTGCAACGCATCGTCCTTAACCGGCTCCTCTCAGACATGGCACGCGTCTACAACTGGGACGTGAAGAGGCGGAGCCGAGAGAACCTGCTCAAGTCGGCCGACAAGTCTTAATCACCGACAGGACGGCGACTGCACACGTCCCCTCCTTCAGAAACACCCTCTGCTCCTGCTCCTCCTCCTTATTTCACGTGTCTGTTCACAGCCAGAGCTGGGCAGAAAGGAAGATGTGTTTTTGAAAAATGGTCTGAAATGTTTCTGAAAAGTCGAGGTGCGCTCGATTTTTTAAGACCTTGGACCGGTGTCGTAGACGCCGGTGCCATAATATGCTATGGCAGACAAAATCAAGCGCACCTCAAAATCTGCTCTTTTGAATTATTCTTTCCTTTCTCCCCCCCTCCCCCCCTCCCAGATCTGGCTCGAACCTCCACCACTACTTTTATCTGTTGATTTGTTATTTTTTAAAGTATTTTTTCAAGTAAAAGCAAGCAAAAACCAAGGTAACGAGGCAGTTTTTTGTATTCTTTTTACATATGTATTAAGTATATACATTTTATTTTTGGAGGATCATCATCAACTACTCCTGTGTTTCATTAGTGATGTCCTGTTTCTTCCTAGTCTAGTCTTTTCTGACCCGTTCTTATTTTCCATAACTGCTCTTTGCCGTCACCATCACCACCGGAATACGTCCGGTTTGCCATGGCGCTTGCTTTAGTAGCTAACGAGGTGAAGGGAGACGACGATTCTAACAGGCTCACTTCAGTGGCGTGGCAAGAACACTCCTGGACCGGCGCCTTGTGGGAACTGAGTTCTGTTCAGAGTCCTGTAGAACGCTTAACGCTGACTGTTTACCACACTCCTACGCAGATCTGCCTTTGCGTCCGCGCGTCCACAGCCTGCCAAATGGCTCTGCCCCCAAGTGCTGTATGACCGTAACCAGATCTGGACGTCATCCGCACAACCAAATTGGGTTGAATGAAATTGCAGCGATTATCTTTTGAATCGCATATATACACGCCGTCACACAAATAACCAAATATTATGCCTGAACATCGTAGTGATGTAGTTACCGGAGAACTAATAGACTTATCTTTTCTGCATAAGGAAACTATACTTTTATGGCTATTCGTCGCCATTTCCATGAACACGGTGAATAAAGTGACTGGGCAATAATATAATATTAGTTATTCAATATTATATTATTCAATGACTCAAATTATTCCAAACGGATTATTATTTATTCATTATGTTAAGGGTAAACATACGACCGGTTAGTTTACGTCCTCTTTGGGCATAGATGTTTGACAGATGTTTGACAGATGTTTGGCAGTGGAACGCCGTCCAGCTTTTCTGCATAGGAGTGTTGCCGTTTACTGGGATTTAGGAGATCTCCGTTGTGTTGATTCTGCATCTCCTCTGCTCCGTCCCTTCTCTCTCTCCATCTCTGCTCCATCCCCTCTCTCTCTCTCTCTTTCCATCTCTTCCTCTCTCCTCTGGTTCTCCCGTTTGTCGCTCTTTCTGTATTTATTTGTCCCGTTGTACCAATTAAACGATGAATGAAGTAAAAAAAGAAGATAATCTGGGCAAAGAGATGAGAACTAGACACGGTGGTCTGTGTCGTTTGTTGAATGAACACTGTGGCTCATTGGCTTCCGTTTCCCGGTTCCATCTGGAGACCCGCTTGTGGAGGAGGTGTGTAGCGAGCCGATCCGCCCGGTGCTGCCAGATGGGACATCGATGACCGAAGAGCAAAACCACCTATCTGCATAAAAAGAAAGTGGGGGGGACCCACAATACCCTGATCGGTATTGTTAACAAACACATAATATGGTAATAGAGACTTGTTTATTTTATTGGGTATCCTTCAAAACATTTCATTCTGCAAGAAAACGACACAAACACTTTCTGAAAAAGGTGATTTTTTATTTTCCAGTTAGGAGGTTTTGTTTTTCTGCCATCAAAATGTAAATTTATCGCCCCGGAGGCTTAAAATTATGTTCTCTTTTAGGAAAGTTATTGTTTGCAAGTCATAACCAAGAGAACAGATGGGGCTACAGAAGGCTAAATGATTGTACAAATCTAGGGGTGTAACGATGCGACCTCACAACGATTAATTTTTTAGATTAATGATTACGATTATTCAGGCAACGATTCAATGCATCATGAAATCTCTTCATTTTACTTTGATTCGATTAATTTTTCATTCATTTTCTATCGGTTAATTCCCCAAAAAAATTTGAATACACAAATGTGGCTGGGGGAATTGATTCACTCAGCATGAATGGACTATAAATCAATAAAAACAATACACAAAAAAAAACATAAATAATTCCCCCCCCCCCGATTAAATTTGATTATAATCAATTCTATCATTTTCAAATCGATGCAGTTGAATCGTCACATTGGAATCGATGCATTTCGATTAATCGATGCATCGTTACACCCCTATCTATACAAATGATCATTATTGTACATCTGACACGCAGCAAACTGACTACTAAACCCCTCCCTTCCCTGAACAGAACTGAACCCCTCCCTGAACAGAACTGAACCCCTCCCTGAACAGAACAGGAGAATCACAAATTAATGGATCTTTAGACGAGGCCTCCAGCACATAACCATCTGATCAAGATAACGGTGTCCTAAAGGTTGTAGAGTCAGGCTTGTGTTGGTACGGTTGCCGGTTTAATCCCTGGACCAGAAGGAAGGAGGTGGATGAATAACGCTCTGCCCTCGACACCCGACGTTGGATGTGCCCTTGAGCAAGGCGCTTAACTCCCGAACTGCTCCAGGAGAGTCACTTATGGGCAGCAGTAGGGGTAGTGGGGTGACAAAATCCATACATCAATGTATTGTGATAGTCACCAAGTATTTATATTTATTAAAAGATTACCTTGACAATCAGATTTTAAGGCAATGGAATGAGGTGAACAGACAGAAAACGTTATCTTATTGGATGAAACGGATATATATATATTTTTATTGCAGATGTTGACACATCTTTCCATTGGGGGCATACTTTGCAGCTGACAAGGGGTAATAAAGGTCAATATTGCAATAACGTCATATTCCAGTATTGATAATATCACATTGTGTGGGGATTCGCACCCCTAACCAACAGTAGAACACGTGTGTTCTGGCAGCTCTCCCAGTGAGGATGTTTGGGAGTGAGTGTGTGAAGCCGAGTGTTGCAGAAGAACCGGCGGGTAAACAAAACAGCCAAACGCAAAGAAAGAAGGCCTTTGATCTGCTGCTGCACAAATTCCCCCAGCCCTAGTCTGATTCTTAACCCTTTCACTGCCACACTACAGAAGGTTAACCCTTTACTATCACACTACCTGTTAATGCCACGGCCGTCTAATCTGACAGTAATTCTACCCGCCTGCTGCACCTCAGTCTGAGGGTGGTGGTGTCTGAAGGAGCCAGACGGGGGGCGGGGGGGGGAGTAGGATGTGATAATGATTAGTTTTAGTTTCAACATTTCTCTGGCTTCTTCTGATGAAGGTTGTCCAAACTTTGAGACTGCAGCTTTATTAAGCTGTTAATATGCCTTAGTTACATTACATCTAGACCCCTAACGGAATATTTGATCATATTCCTCAACCCTCAAACTAAAATTGGGTATTGATGGTCAAATCTCCGGTCCATGTGCCCTACTCTGGCTGGTCCTGAAAGAGGCTATTTTTGGTTTATTGAATGGACGATGTTGATCACAAGGTTCAGCATCACCACCTAGTGGTCATCTTTGGAACTACAGCACAATGACTTATATTCCATTCTGTTATATTTCCATCTAATCTGCTACATGCTAGTTCTTTACATTCAGAGCCCCCCACCCAGTTTTTTTTATTCTGTTCTCGTGGCTATTATGTTAAAATCGTTTTTAATGAAGGTACTACATTAATTGATGGTCAAGTTAGTCAAATCTTAATTTTCCACTAGGGACATTAATTACTCATGTGAATTATCAAAGTGATGCATACTTGTGTAAGAATGTAGGATGCTGGGCGCCACGGTGGATCTCTGTCTATCCAATAAAGCAATAAAGAAAATGTCAAAAAAATTATGTAGGATGCTACGGCATTAATAAGTTCATGATCATGGGTCATATTTAGCATTTGCAAAAAAACACGTCTCAATTTATATTTTCAAGTAACCTTTTTGTATTGGATTATTTCATACTTGAATTAACTAAACTGTAGTGATTAAAAAAAAGTGTCATTCCTCTAAAGAGATATATAAAAAATAAAAGCCAATGCAAAAAGGTTACTTGAAAATACAAGTTGATATAATTTATTTATTTTATTGCATTACTGTGCGGAGAAACTCCAAAATTGGAATGCTTGATAAATATGGGCCCAAGGCAACAAAATAAAAGCAACCTCATTATAGAGAATATCAGTGAGAATATATTTATTTCTTTTACCAGTCACATTTTACTTATTTATTTATTTTTAGTACATTTCACTTTGTTGATAGATAAGTGGTAGAGCAGAAAGAAAAGAGAGAATGTTCCCATGTTTACCCAGAAGGATGATGGGAAGTTAACATTTGATTTGTACAGCTTGCAGAGTTGAACGGGAGACTGGTTTATATACCGTGACTCCGCTTTGGTTTATATACCGTGACTCCGCTTTGGTTTATATACCGTGACTGTAGTGTTAAGAAATATTGGGACATTTCCCCCCCGAACCCTTCCAGCTTATGTCTCGAGGGATCGGGTCAAAGGTGGAGTTCCGTTGGAGCCTATAGTCCGAGACTACGGCGGGGTTCCGTGGTTTGTAGCGACCCCCAACCCTTGTGAAAAATAAGGACACTAGTAGTAACGGATAACGTAGTTGCTTGCAACTATCCAGAAATCATTGTTTTCCTTAACCTCAAGCAGGAAGGTCGAACAAAGCAAGGGAATTATTATTATTTATTTTCTTTCTCAGACAAACTGAATGCAGACTGGCAGAGATAAGAGACTGTTAGGGGAACACCAGGAAGTGGACCCAGGAATAGTCTCAGGGGTTGAATGGGGTTTTTCATATTCTACAAATATTTTCCAAATATATTTTTGGGCTTGAAATCAAGCCATTTGAATCCCAGTGTGGTTGTACTCGTCGAGCGTCATTTAGAACTATACAGGTTGTATTTTGTGTTGCGATTCTAAATGTTAAGATATTTTAATGTAGCCTATTCTTTTAACGTTCAAAACCATGGCACAAAATACAACCCTCTTTGTTTTAAATGACCGCCTGCTTGATGAGTATACTGTACAACCACGTTGGGATTCAAATGGTTTGCATTTCAAGTTAGTTAACCCTTTCACTACCAAACGGTTAACCCTTTCACTGCGACGATACACAGGTTAACCCTTTCACTGCCACACAACAGCCGGTTAATTATTATAATTTTATTTGTAAAACCCCATTCAACTGAGAATGTTCCTGGCTCCACTTCCTGATCTTCCCTAATGCGGCCTACGCTGCTCAAATCCAAGTAAAGCCGGTCGTCTGGGAATGAGCCAAAATCAAAATGCCTTGCTGTTGTAGGGGGAAAAAGAACCTGAAAAGTTCTCAGCTGTAACCAAAATATTTTTTTTGTTTTTATCCTTGTGCGAACCGTGACATCATCAGTGGGAGTCTCCTGTTCTAGGCTGTGAAGACCATGGTGAAGACCATATCTATATATATCTATGGTGAAGACGAGCGAAAGAACAAGAAGCGACGGAAGGAAGGAGACGGCGAATGTCAACGTCGGTGGAAAAAGAGAATTTGCAGCGGTCTGTCAAAATAGCTTTTTTTATTTTTATTTTTTTGACAGCACATGTGACTAAACTATTTACCTCAGGAAACACCGGCGTAAATTAATCCATTCTTGATTTAAATACTTAAAAAATAATATCCTACCTCATAACAATATCTACATTGTTATCCTCAAACGATGACGGAGGCCGGTGGGACTGTGGTTCTGCTTAAACTGGTGTGAACGCGGGGCTGGTTCGCCAGAAAGCACAGAGGTTCTGAGACTCCAGAACAGAGCCAGAACCAGAACCGTGTCTGTCTGAAAGAGCTATCAGAGATCCTGATTTTTCCATCTCGTTTACACTGACTGGAACGAGCTCGGCGAGAGTCTGAAACAGTCAAAATCCATCTCCACCTTCAAAAAATCACAAAGAGAAATTGCTCAAAGCATATCGCTAAATATTAACCAAACTTGGGAATATTATTGTCTGTATTTATGTAGTATGCACTGTATGTAGGTGTGTAAGCCTATGCATGTTCTATGTTGTCCATATTTGGAGGCCTTAGTTTGTGATCAGGCTCCCTCCAAAAGCTTTAAATAGCTTCTTGGGAGACCTGGCACACGCACACAATTTTGACGACGTTCTCACCATGATATGTATTGTATCGTGTGTGTGTACTGTGAACAAATTAAAATTTGAATAAATTAAAATTCTGATCAGCTGAGCCAGAATGGGATCTGTGAAAGGAGTGGTGGGGGGGGGTATGAAAAGGGTACAACGTGACGACAGGGAATCATAATTCTCTGAATGGAACACAGCGCTCGACCAGAAACATGCGACTCTTTGTACCTGTGCTTCACGGCACCGTCTGCTGCTTAATGCAACGTGTGGCTCTTAACCCTTTCACTGCCCACTACCCTTTCCTCAAATGGCTAACCCTTTCACTGTGACAATACAGAAGGTTAACCCTTTCACTGTGACAATGCAGAAGGTTAACCCTTTCACTGCAACACTACAGGTTAACCCTTTCACTGCCACACAACAGCAGGTTAGCCCTTTCACTACCACACTACAGAAGGTTAACCCTTTCACTGACAATACAGAAGGTTAACCTTTCACTGCCACATGACAAAGGGTTAACCCTTTCACTGCCACACAACAGCAGGTTAGCCCTTTCACTACCACACTACAGAAGGTTAACCCTTTCACTGACAATACAGAAGGTTAACCTTTCACTGCCACATGACAAAGGGTTAACCCTTTCACAACCACACTACAGAAGGTTAACCCTTTCACTACCACACTACAGACGGTTAACCTTTCACTACCACACTACAGAAGGTTAACCCTTTCACTACCACACTACAGACGGTTAACCTTTCACTACCACACTACAGAAGGTTAACCCTTTCACTACCACACTACAGATGGTTAACCTTTCACTACCACACTACAGACGGTTAACCTTTCACTACCACACTACAGAGGGTTAACCTTTCACTACCACACTACAGAAGGTTAACCTTTCACTACCAGACTACAGACGGTTAACCTTTCACTACCACACTGACACTACAGAAGGTTAACCTTTCACTACCACACTACAGGTTAGCCGTCTGTAGTGTGGTAGTGAAAGGTTAACCTTCTGTAATGTGGTAGTGAAAGGGTTAAGGCAGGTACTGGAAGGACTAGACCAGACTGGGTGTGACTGTGTTTATCTGGAATGATGGAAAACCTACCAACCAAAAGTCCCAATTACTCCCAACCTGCGATACCCTCTCGGTTGGTTTACTGTCGAGACCAAACCCGGATAAACCTAAAAAGATCTAGTTGACCTCGCCAAGCATTTCAACCGTGTCCGTAGTGAAGCGAGAGACGAGCACAAAACGGAGCCGTGACCTCGGCTTCACGTAAATATAAATATATTACTCCCAATATGTGTTTTGGTATCCGCTGGAAACCTTATATCATGAGCAAGGCAGGACAGGAGGCGGTTGCTATTGCAGTTGAATCTATAGCCCAACTGGGAGGTAGTGTGGAGCCAAACAATATTATTGCTCAACACAATCAGGCATAATCCAAACGGCTGCTGTATGAGCCCACCGGTTGGTCGAGAGCTGCTGTCGTCGTTGCTACTCGGCCTATCAGGACTGGAGGCGAGGCGAGGGCTGTGAACCCTCGACATTGTGTCAAAACCTCTCTTTGTCCTCGGATATTTCATCATCATCCGCATTCCACACAGTAAGTGTTGTTATTCAGGAGTGGAGTTAGCGCGGAGGAGCCGCTGGCTTGGTTTGAGACGGAGTACTGAAGTGGCGACGCAAAGGCGGACGTAAGAAAATGGGACCTCGCTGAAATGGAGGGAGGCGGCGTTTTTTTGCTATTCGCTGGCTCACCGCCTGCCTGCCGCCAGAACAGGACATCGTGGCCATGTGGGGACCGTGAAATTAGAGCGCTATTCAAATAACATAACGTAAAAAGTTGCAAACAATCGGATATACCTTTTTCACGGCTTGAGAGGCGCGGACCTGTCCTTCTGACATGTTGAGTCTAGGGCTGACCTCTGACCTCGAATAGTCGACTAATTGATCAAAAGGAGCCGTAGTCGACTGACAATCTCTCAGTCGAATGCAAAAAAAATTATAAAAATAGATTATAATAATAATAATAATTTTTTTAATCATTCTTTCCAAAAGCAAAGAGGCATAGAAATGTGGCTAACGCTAATGGCGCACATACCAGCGAGGCTAACTGCCTAAGAAAACAGGCACAGAGGCACTGAAAGAGGATTTCACCCGTCTAATGAACACACTAGACTAGACAAATATCAAGATGTATCCACCAGTGGACCAATTGCATGCTTTTGCAGAGGACAAGAAGCCTTCTGTCGCCTCCTTCAGACATTAAGCACCCCCACAGCCCAAATGGAATGATCCCCTCAAGAATTAATTTTTAATATTTTTTGCATTCAGGGGGGTCCAGTCGACTATCGGCAAATTTCGGCGAATCAAAGTCGCCTATACAAATCCTTAGTCGGGGACAGGCCTAGTTGAGTCACACAATCGCACATGTATTTTGGATACGACGTTCGCTGTCGCACCTCGCTCTTTTCTTCCCCCCGCTGGTTCATTCGCATTACAATTACAATCACTCGAACAAAAGCAGTCTTTGGAAACATACCAACTGTTGGAGAAGGCATAAGTTACATGGAAATCATGACGTCCTCATTGAACTACAGAGGACTATGAGAAACGGGGCAAATATGTGATGAATGAATAAAAGGAACAGTTCATTTAATTAAGAGGACAGTGATTTGTAAGAAACGGGGGAATCGTTGACCATATTCACACACCGGCCATTTTGCTGCTGTATCATCGTGCTCGGGTTGGGATTTCTTTACACCCCGAAAGGAATCTCAACCTCAGCACGACATGAGAGCAAAATGGACGGCAATTTAAATCCACCAAAGAAGCACTGGGAGGTGTGTTGTTTTCTTGTGCTATTGGAAGTTAAAAACTTAAAAACATTTGCTACCAATGCTAGCGAAGTCAACAGGGTCTGTTTGCACTTCTTTTTTATTGCAGTTATTCTTTATAGTTAACGTTGTTGTATGGTTAGGACATCGTTTAGAAGGTACTCAGAACAAGCTAACAGAACCCATTGACTTCCACTAGCATTGCTAACAAATGCTAAAACAATATCACTGTTGTTGTTTTTTATTTTTATTTTTTACAACTTTTAAGAGCAAAATATCTCAGCCATGTCTACGCAAAGATATATATCGAAATGTCTGTAGGCTCCTATATATCAGATTGAAAACCACCAGAATATTATTAATAATAAAAAAAAAGGTACAACAATAATTTTACAATAGCTCCTCCCACTTCTAGAGTTGATTACATGGCACGTTCTTAATCTACTGACATTTAAAATGGCAGATTCAGCAAAGGGATGTATAGACTGGGGAGCACACCCATACCCCCTCACCCAGACACCCAAGAGACCAAGATATTTTTAGGTCTGGCATCCAAACTGAACATTGATTTTGTTTTATTTTGGCCATGTCAGTACCTGGGCATGTTTTGGGCATCAGGGACAGTAGATCCACAGGCGGAAAGGCCCCCCCCCCCCTCCCCCCGAGAGCTGCGTCCTCGCACGTTCCTTCGTCCATCATGTGTGCCTTTCCACCGGGGGTTAACCCTTTCACTGCCGCACTACCAAATGGTTTAACCCTTTCACTACCACACTCCAGAAGGTTAACCCTTTCACCGCCACACGACAAAGGGTTAACCCTTTCACTACCACACTCCAGAAGGTTAACCCTTTACTATCACACTACAGACCGTGAAAGGGTTAAGGCACTGAGATCCCACCTGGAACCTGGATACAGATCCACAGGGCACTGAGATCCCACCGTCTCCGATGTAACCGAGTGGATTTGAACCTGGGACCGTAGGATCCACAGGCGGCCGCGCTAGCCAGCTGAGCTAAAGGGTCCGACCCGGTTAGCAGGTGCCGGTTGACTGTGACCGACTCATCAATAGTTTACACTTGCTATGATCATGAACAGGTTTTTCCATATCTTGCCGTCAGAACTACCGCCACACCGACAGGCCAACTCAAAACACAAATGGATGTTTAGGTTGAATGCGACGACAACCTAAAAACACTTTACTTCAACGTAATTTTGTCGTTCGCCTATGAATGTGATTCATTCGTTCACATCCTCTCTGGTTCTCAATGGGTCACATTGCAGAATATCTTTTTTAAAGGAACATCATCACAGTAACTTTTGGCGCAACGTCTGAATAACATTTGAATAACTTTAGGGAAACCGTGGGTAACTACCTTGATCTGCACACGAACAACAAGTTGATGGGAAAAAGAAACAACTGGCAACGGGCCCTGAACAGTGCGGTGATAAAAACAACGAGCCCTGAACAGTGCGGTGATAAAAACAACGAGCCCTGAACAGTGCGGTGATAAAAACAACGGGCCCTAAACAGTGAGGTGATAAAAACAACAGGCCCTAAACAGTGCGGTGATAAAAACAACGAGCCCCGAAACAGTGCAGTGATAAAAACAACGGGCCCTAAACAGTGTGGTGATAAAAACAACGGGCCCTAAACAGTGCAGTGATAAAAACAAGGAGCCCTGAACAGTGCGGTGATAAAAACAACGGGCTCTGAACAATGCGGTGATAAAAACAACGGGTCCTGAACAGTGCAGTGATAAAAACAATGAGCCCTGAACAGTGCAGTGATAAAAACAACGGGCTCTGAACAATGCGGTGATATAAACAACGAGCCCTGAACAGTGCGGTGATAAAAACACTGAAATGAAAGGGGGGGGGGTCCTCATTTTCTGTGCACATTCATGAAGAACCCTATTGATTTTTGGTGACCCCCCCCGTGACCTTTCCTTTCAAATGAACATACATATCTACCTGACCCCTGACCTCTTAGTCGGACAGTCACACAAATGATACTCAGAGATGTGGCTCCTTGTGTTTTGATCTTATCTGCCAAATAAAGAGATAGACAATTAACTCTTTCACTACCACACTACCAAAGGGTTAACCCTTTCACTGTGCCAATACAGAAGGTTAACCCTTTCACTGCCACACGACAAAGGGTTAACCCTTTCACAACCTCACTTCCGTCTGTAGTGTGGTACTGAAAGGGGTAACCTTCTGTAGTGTGGTAGTGAAAGGGTTAACCTTCTGTAGTGTGGTAGTGAAAGGTTAACCTTCTGTAGTGTGGTAGTGAAAGGTTAACCTTCTGTAGTGTGGTAGTGAAAGGTTAACCTTCTGTAGTGCTGTAGTGAAAGGTTAACCTTCTGTAGTGCGGTAGTGAAAGGGTTAACCTTCTGTAGTGTGGCAGTGAAAGGGTTAACCTTCTGTAGTGTGGTAGTGA
>NW_028171375.1:0-2000 GCF_963971535.1 Notolepis coatsorum
AGTCTTCCTGGGGTCCACACACAAAAAAACACACAAAAACAATCACTATTGCAAAAACAAAAATTATTAAAAGTCAGTACACACAATGCATAATGAACCTACTGTAACAATTAATATAGCTAAATTTAAAAACAATTTAAGATTCTTTTTAAAAGTGAATCTACTGTAAATGCAGCAGAGGTTCCGAGGCAGGCCATTCCACAGAGTTAATGCTCTAAAAATAAAAGATCTCCCCAGAACGCTGGTTCTAGGACTGGCAATTCAAGCTGCCCACTACTGGAACCTCTAGTGTAATGCTTGTGCACAGTATTACTAAAAACAATCTGATTATGTATAAAAACAGGAGTCTTACTGCTCATGACCAACTTGAACAGCACAAGTATATTAAAAGACAATCTATTTTCAACGTTAAGCCAAGAGAGGCGGGCATGCATACGGCTCACATTAGACCTTAGTGAGCAGCCCAGTACCAACCGTGCTGCCCTGTTCTGGACCACCTGGAGCTTCCTGAGGTCACCACTGGCAGCAGATGACCACATCGCAGAGCAATAGTCAAGATGACATAAAACTAAACTTTGCTGACAATGCGGTCTCCCAAGTACTGCACAACACACTATCTCACCTTGACAGCCAGAAGGGGGGCTATTTGAGATTGCTGTTCATTGACTATAGTTCAGCTTTCAACACCATAGTCCCCACCAGACTGGTGGACAAGCTGATCGAGCTGGGTCTGAGCTCCGCCCTGAGCGCCTGGGTACTGGACTTCCTGAGCGAAAAGACCCCAGGCGGTCAGGGGTGGGGGGTCAGACCTCCAACACCATCACCCTGAGCATCGGGTCCCCCCAGGGCTGTGTTCTGAGCCCCTACTGTATTCACTATACACACATGACTGTGTCGCCAAGTTCAGCTCCAACTCCATAGTGAAGTTTGCGGACGACACGTGGTGGTGGGGCTGATCTCTGCCAACGATGAGAACGCCTACCGGGAGGAGGTTGAGGTACTCGAACGCTGGTGCTAGGACAACAGCCTGCTCCTGAACATTGGTAAAACCAAAAATGCTGATCGTGGATTTTAGGAGAATACAGCAGGGGACACACACACCACTGATGATAAACGGGGCTACCGTGGACAGGGTGAGCAGCTTTAAGTACCTGGGAGTCCAAATCTCAGCGGACCTGACATGGACAACACACATAGATTATGTGGTGAAAAAGGCGAAACATCGCCTCTACCACCTGAGACAGTTAAGGAAGTTCAGAGTATCGGGGAAGATACTCCACTCCTTCTACTCCGTAAATGTAAATGTACTCCGGCGCTGTAGAGAGCATTCTGACTGGAAACATCACTGCCTGGTATGAAACAGCACGGCACAGGACAAGAAGGCTCTACAGAGAGTGGTGCGCTCAGCTGAGCGTACTATGGGTATTGCACTACCACCCCTGCAGGTCTTATATAACAGGAGGTGCAAATCCAGAGCCTGCAGGATAATGAAGGACCCCCACCACCCCAATAACAGCCTGTTCCAGCTGCTGAGGTCCAGGCAAACTCCTCCGTATACACGCAGCAAGAACCCCCCGCATTTCATTGTATACTTGTATGCCGTGACAATTAAAACTCTTGACTTGACTTGACTTGAGCAAGAACAGAGAGACTCCGACTCTGCTTCTTCCCCCAGGCCATCAGAACACTGAACACTGAACTCTCCACTCACAAATACACATGAGCACACACAGACACCACTCATACGGCTACTGCAAAAAAGATAAATCACTTTAAACAAAATGTCACTTTAAAAAATAGAATCTTTAGAAACACTTTAAAAGAAGGAGGTACTGTAACATTGTAAATTGTATATTGCATAGTAGTGTACATAAGAACCAGTTTCTCAGGACCTTAGCATGTCTTTTTTTTTCACCATGCATATCTTGTGTCTTATCTATTTATTTTTCGATGCCTATTTTATTCTATTTTATTATTGTATTTTGCACAATCAATGTGGG
>NW_028171374.1:0-30045 GCF_963971535.1 Notolepis coatsorum
GAATGTCCACCCTAAAACACTACAGTTGGAGGGAAATTCCACCCTAAAACACTACAGTTAGAGGGAAAGTCCACCCTAAAACACTACAGTTAGAGGCAAATTCCACCCTAAAACACTACAGTTAGAGGCAAATTCCACCCTAAAACACTACAGTTAGAGGGAAAGTCCACCCTAAAACACTACAGTTATTGGGAAATTCCACCCTAAAACACTACAGTTAGAGGGAAAGTCCACCCTAAAACACTACAGTTAGAGGGAAATTTCACCCTAAAACACTACAGTTAGAGGGAAAGTCCACCCTAAAACACTGGAGTTAGAGGGAAAGTCCACCCTAAAACACTACAGTTAGAGGGAAAGTCCACCCTAAAACACTGGCGTTAGAGGGAAAGTCCACCCTAAAACACTGGTGTTAGAGGGAAAGTCCACCCTAAAACACTGGAGTTAGAGGGAAAGTCCACCCTAAAACACTGGAGTTAGAGGGAAATTCCACCCTAAAACACTACAGTTAGAGGGAAAGTCCACCCTAAAACACTACAGTTAGAGGGAAAGTCCACCCAAAAACACTGGAGTTAGAGGGAAATTCCACCCTAAAACACTACAGTTAGAGGGAATGTCCACCCTAAAACACTACAGTTAGAGGGAATGTCCACCCTAAAACACTACAGTTAGAGGGAAAGTCCACCCTAAAACACTGGAGTTAGAGGGAAAGTCCACCCTAAAACACTACAGTTAGAGGGAAAGTCCACCCTAAAACACTGGCGTTAGAGGGAAAGTCCACCCTAAAACACTGGTGTTAGAGGGAAAGTCCACCCTAAAACACTGGAGTTAGAGGGAAAGTCCACCCTAAAACACTGGAGTTAGAGGGAAATTCCACCCTAAAACACTACAGTTAGAGGGAATGTCCACCCTAAAACACTACAGTTACAGGAAAATTCCACCCTAAAACACAGTTAGAGGGAAAGTTCACCCTAAAACACTAAAGTTAGAGGGAAAGTCCACCCTAAAACACTACAGTTAGAGGGAAAGTCCACCCTAAAACACTACAGTTAGAGGGAAAGTCCACCCTAAAACACTGGAGTTAGAGGGAAAGTCCACCCTAAAACACTGGAGTTAGAGGGAAATTCCACCCTAAAACACTACAGTTAGAGGGAATGTCCACCCGAAAACACTACAGTTACAGGGAAATTCCACCCTAAAACACAGTTAGAGGGAAAGTTCACCCTAAAACACTAAAGTTAGAGGGAAAGTCCACCCTAAAACACTACAGTTAGAGGGAAAGTCCACCCTAAAACACTGGAGTTAAGAGGAAAAGTCCACCCTAAAACACTACAGTTAGAGGGAAAGTCCACCCTAAAACACTACAGTTAGAGGGAAAGTCCACCCTAAAACACTACAGGTAGAGGGTGGACTTTCCCTCTAACTGTAGTGTTTTAGGATGGACTTTTCCTCTTAACTCCAGTGTTTTAGGGTGGACTTTCCCTCTAACTCCAGTGTTTTAGGGTGGAATTTCCCTCTAACTCCAGTGTTTTAGGGTGGACTTTCCCTCTAACACCAGTGGTTTTAGGGTGGACTTTCCCCTCTAACACCAGTGTTTTAGGGTGGACTTTCCCTCTAACACCAGTGTTTTAGGGTGAACTTTCCCTCTAACTGTATTGTTTTAGGGTGGACTTTCCCTCTTAACTCCAGTATTTTAGGGTAGACTTTCCCTATAACTGTAGTGTTTTAGCGTGGAATTTCCCTCTAACTCCAGTGTTTTACGGTGGAAACTCCAGTGTTTTAGGGTGGACTTTCTCTCTAACTGTAGTGTTTTAGGGTGGAATTTCCCTCTAACTTCAGTGTTTTAGGGTGGACTTTCCCTCTTACTGTAGTGTTTTAGGGTGGACTTTCCCTCTAACTGTAGTGTTTTTAGGGTGGACTTTTCCTCTTAATTCCAGTGTTTTGACATTCCCTCTAACTCTAAAACACTGGAGGTAAGAGGGAAAGTCCACCCTAAAACACTGGAGTTAGAGGGAAATTCCACCCTAAAACACTAAAGTTAGAGGGAAAGTCCACCCTAAAACACTGGAGTTAAGAGGGAATGTCCACCCTAAAACACTACAGTTACAGGGAAATTCCACCCTAAAACACTACAGTTAGAGGGAAAGTCCACCCTAAAACACTGGAGTTAAGAGGGAAAGTCCACCCTAAAACACTGGAGTTAGAGGGAAAGTCCACCCTAAAACACTGGAGTTAGAGGGAAATTCCACCCTAAAACAATACAGTTAGAGGGAAAGTCCACCCTAAAACACTGGTGTTAGAGGGAAAGTCCACCCTAAAACACTAAAGTTAGAGGGAAAGTCCACCCTAAAACACTGGAGTTAAGAGGGAATGTCCACCCTAAAACACTACAGTTACAGGGAAATTCCACCCTAAAACACTACAGTTAGAGGGAAAGTCCACCCTAAAACACTGGAGTTAAGAGGGAAAGTCCACCCTAAAACACTGGAGTTAGAGGGAAAGTCCACCCTAAAACACTGGAGTTAGAGGGAAATTCCACCCTAAAACACTACAGTTAGAGGGAATGTCCACCCTAAAACACTACAGTTACAGGGAAAGTCCACCCTAAAACACTACAGTTAGAGGAAAAGTCCACCCTAAAACAATACAGTTAGAGGGAAAGTCCACCCTAAAACACTGGTGTTAGAGGGAAAGTCCACCCTAAAACACTGGAGTTAGAGGGAAAGTCCACCCTAAAACACTACAGTTAGAGGGAAAGTCCACCCTAAAACACTGGAGTTAGAGGGAAAGTCCACCCTAAAACACTGGTGTTAGAGGGATAGTCCACCCTAAAACACTGGAGTTAGAGGGAAAGTCCACCCTAAAACAATGGAGTTAGAGGGAAATTCCACCCTAAAACACTACAATTAGAGGGAAAGTCCACCCTAAAACACTACAGTTAGAGTGAAATTTCACCCTAAAACACTACAGTTAGAGGGAAAGTCCACCCTAAAACACTACAGTTACAGGGAAATTCCACCCTAAAACACTACAGTTAGAGGGAAAGTCCACCCTAAAACACTGGAGTTAAGAGGGAATGTCCACCCTAAAACACTACAGTTACAGGGAAAGTCCACCCTAAAACACTACAGTTAGAGGAAAAGTCCACCCTAAAACAATACAGTTAGAGGGAAAGTCCACCCTAAAACACTGGTGTTAGAGGGAAAGTCCACCCTAAAACACTGGAGTTAGAGGGAAAGTCCACCCTAAAACACTACAGTTAGAGGGAAAGTCCACCCTAAAACACTGGAGTTAGAGGGAAAGTCCACCCTAAAACACTGGTGTTAGAGGGATAGTCCACCCTAAAACACTGGAGTTAGAGGGAAAGTCCACCCTAAAACACTGGAGTTAGAGGGAAATTCCACCCTAAAACACTACAATTAGAGGGAAAGTCCACCCTAAAACACTACAGTTAGAGTGAAATTTCACCCTAAAACACTACAGTTAGAGGGAAAGGCCACCCTAAAACACTACAGTTAGAGGGAAAGTCCACCCTAAAACACTGGAGTTAGAGGCAAAGTCCACCCTAAAACACTGGTGTTAGAGGGAAAGTCCACCCTAAAACACTGGAGTTAGAGGGAAAGTCCACCCTAAAACACTGGAGTTAGAGGGAAATTCCACCCTAAAACACTACAGTTAGAGGGAAAGTCCACCCTAAAACACTACAGTTAGAGGGAAAGTCCACCCAAAACACTACAGTTAGAGGGAAATTCCACCCTATAACACTACAGTTAGAGGGAATGTCCACCCTAAAACACTACAGTTAGAGGGAATGTCCACCCTAAAACACTACAGTTGGAGGGAAATTCCACCCTAAAACACTACAGTTAGAAGGAAAGTCCACCCTAAAACACTACAGTTGGAGGGAAATTCCACCCTAAAACACTACAGTTAGAGGGAAAGTCCACCCTAAAACACTACAGTTAGAGGGAAAGTCCACCCAAAAACACTACAGTTAGAGGGAAATTCCACCCTATAACACTACAGTTAGAGGGAATGTCCACCCTAAAACACTACAGTTAGAGGGAATGTCCACCCTAAAACACTACAGTTGGAGGGAAATTCCACCCAAAAACACTACAGTTAGAGGGAAAGTCCACCCTAAAACACTACAGTTAGAGGCAAATTCCACCCTAAAACACTACAGTTAGAGGCAAATTCCACCCTAAAACACTACAGTTAGAGGGAAAGTCCACCCTAAAACACTACAGTTATTGGGAAATTCCACCCTAAAACACTACAGTTAGAGGGAAAGTCCACCCTAAAACACTGGAGTTAAGAGGAAAAGTCCACCCTAAAACACTACAGTTAGAGGGAAAGTCCACCCTAAAACACTACAGTTTGAGGGAAAGTCCACCCTAAAACACTACAGGTAGAGGGTGGACTTTCCCTCTAACTGTAGTGTTTTAGGATGGACTTTTCCTCTTAACTCCAGTGTTTTAGGGTGGACTTTCCCTCTAACTCCAGTGTTTTAGGGTGGAATTTCCCTCTAACTCCAGTGTTTTAGGGTGGACTTTCCCTCTAACACCAGTGGTTTTAGGGTGGACTTTCCCTCTAACACCAGTGTTTTAGGGTGGACTTTCCCTCTAACTGTATTGTTTTAGGGTGGACTTTCCCTCTTAACTCCAGTATTTTAGGGTAGACTTTCCCTATAACTGTAGTGTTTTAGCGTGGAATTTCCCTCTAACTCCAGTGTTTTACGGTGGAAACTCCAGTGTTTTAGGGTGGACTTTCTCTCTAACTGTAGTGTTTTAGGGTGGAATTTCCCTCTAACTCCAGTGTTTTAGGGTGGACTTTCCCTCTTACTGTAGTGTTTTAGGGTGGACTTTCCCTCTAACTGTAGTGTTTTAGGGTGGACTTTTCCTCTTAATTCCAGTGTTTTGACATTCCCTCTAACTCTAAAACACTGGAGGTAAGAGGGAAAGTCCTCCCTAAAACACTGGAGTTAGAGGGAAATTCCACCCTAAAACACTAAAGTTAGAGGGAAAGTCCACCCTAAAACACTGGAGTTAAGAGGGAATGTCCACCCTAAAACACTACAGTTACAGGGAAATTCCACCCTAAAACACTACAGTTAGAGGGAAAGTCCACCCTAAAACACTGGAGTTAAGAGGGAAAGTCCACCCTAAAACACTGGAGTTAGAGGGAAAGTCCACCCTAAAACACTGGAGTTAGAGGGAAATTCCACCCTAAAACACTACAGTTAGAGGTGTCCACCCTAAAACACTACAGTTACAGGGAAAGTCCACCCTAAAACACTACAGTTAGAGGAAAAGTCCACCCTAAAACAATACAGTTAGAGGGAAAGTCCACCCTAAAACACTGGTGTTAGAGGGAAAGTCCATCCTAAAACACTGGAGTTAGAGGGAAAGTCCACCCTAAAACACTACAGTTAGAGGGAAAGTCCACCCTAAAACACTGGAGTTAGAGGGAAAGTCCACCCTAAAACACTGGTGTTAGAGGGATAGTCCACCCTAAAACACTGGAGTTAGAGGGAAAGTCCACCCTAAAACACTGGAGTTAGAGGGAAATTCCACCCTAAAACACTACAATTAGAGGGAAAGTCCACCCTAAAACACTACAGTTAGAGTGAAATTTCACCCTAAAACACTACAGTTAGAGGGAAAGTCCACCCTAAAACACTGGAGTTAGAGGGAAAGGCCACCCTAAAACACTACAGTTAGAGGGAAAGTCCACCCTAAAACACTGGAGTTAGAGGGAAAGTCCACCCTAAAACACTGGTGTTAGAGGGAAAGTCCACCCTAAAACACTG
The DNA here is from genome assembly GCF_963971535.1 of Notolepis coatsorum. Lineage (NCBI taxonomy): Eukaryota > Metazoa > Chordata > Actinopteri > Aulopiformes > Paralepididae > Notolepis > Notolepis coatsorum. The sequence goes on from NW_028171374.1 coordinate 5,810, forward strand.
GAGTTAGAGGGAAAGTCCACCCTAAAACACTGGAGTTAGAGGGAAATTCCACCCTAAAACACTACAGTTAGAGGGAAAGTCCACCCTAAAACACTACAGTTAGAGGGAAAGTCCACCCAAAAACACTACAGTTAGAGGGAAATTCCACCCTATAACACTACAGTTAGAAGGAATGTCCACCCTAAAACACTACAGTTAGAGGGAATGTCCACCCTAAAACACTACAGTTGGAGGGAAATTCCACCCTAAAACACTACAGTTAGAGGGAAAGTCCACCCTAAAACACTACAGTTGGAGGGAAATTCCACCCTAAAACACTACAGTTAGAGGGAAAGTCCACCCTAAAACACTACAGTTAGAGGGAAAGTCCACCCAAAAACACTACAGTTAGAGGGAAATTCCACCCTATAACACTACAGTTAGAGGGAATGTCCACCCTAAAACACTACAGTTAGAGGGAATGTCCACCCTAAAACACTACAGTTGGAGGGAAATTCCACCCAAAAACACTACAGTTAGAGGGAAAGTCCACCCTAAAACACTACAGTTAGAGGCAAATTCCACCCTAAAACACTACAGTTAGAGGCAAATTCCACCCTAAAACACTACAGTTAGAGGGAAAGTCCACCCTAAAACACTACAGTTATTGGGAAATTCCACCCTAAAACACTACAGTTAGAGGGAAAGTCCACCCTAAAACACTACAGTTATAGGGAAATTTCACCCTAAAACACTACAGTTAGAGGGAAAGTCCACCCTAAAACACTACAGTTAGAGGGAAAGTCCACCCAAAAACACTACAGTTAGAGGGAAATTCCACCCTAAAACACTGGCGTTAGAGGGAAAGTCCACCCTAAAACACTACAGTTAGAGGTAAAGTCCACCCTAAAACACTGGAGTTAGAGGGAAATTCCACCCTAAAACACTACAGTTAGAGGGAAAGTCCACCCTAAAACACTACAGTTAGAGGGAAAGTCCACCCTAAAACACTACAGTTAGAGGGAAAGTCCACCCAAAAACACTACAGTTAGAGGGAAATTCCACCCTAAAACACTACAGTTAGAGGGAAAGTCCACCCTAAAACACTACAGTTAGAGGGAAAGTCCACCCAAAAACACTACAGTTAGAGGGAAATTCCACCCTATAACACTACAGTTAGAAGGAATGTCCACCCTAAAACACTACAGTTAGAGGGAATGTCCACCCTAAAACACTACAGTTGGAGGGAAATTCCACCCTAAAACACTACAGTTAGAGGTAAAGTCCACCCTAAAACACTACAGTTGGAGGGAAATTCCACCCTAAAACACTACAGTTAGAGGGAAAGTCCACCCTAAAACACTACAGTTAGAGGGAAAGTCCACCCAAAAACACTACAGTTAGAGGGAAATTCCACCCTATAACACTACAGTTAGAGGGAATGTCCACCCTAAAACACTACAGTTAGAGGGAATGTCCACCCTAAAACACTACAGTTGGAGGGAAATTCCACCCAAAAACACTACAGTTAGAGGAAAAGTCCACCCTAAAACACTACAGTTAGAGGCAAATTCCACCCTAAAACACTACAGTTAGAGGCAAATTCCACCCTAAAACACTACAGTTAGAGGGAAAGTCCACCCTAAAACACTACAGTTATTGGGAAATTCCACCCTAAAACACTACAGTTAGAGGGAAAGTCCACCCTAAAACACTACAGTTAGAGGGAAATTTCACCCTAAAACACTACAGTTAGAGGGAAAGTCCACCCTAAAACACTGGAGTTAGAGGGAAAGTCCACCCTAAAACACTACAGTTAGAGGGAAAGTCCACCCTAAAACACTGGCGTTAGAGGGAAAGTCCACCCTAAAACACTGGTGTTAGAGGGAAAGTCCACCCTAAAACACTGGAGTTAGAGGGAAAGTCCACCCTAAAACACTGGAGTTAGAGGGAAATTCCACCCTAAAACACTACAGTTAGAGGGAAAGTCCACCCTAAAACACTACAGTTAGAGGGAAAGTCCACCCAAAAACACTACAGTTAGAGGGAAATTCCACCCTAAAACACTACAGTTAGAGGGAATGTCCACCCTAAAACACTACAGTTGGAGGGAAATTCCACCCTAAAACACTACAGTTAGAGGGAAAGTCCACCCTAAAACACTACAGTTAGAGGGAAAGTCCACCCTAAAACACTGGAGTTAGAGGGAAAGTCCACCCTAAAACACTGGAGTTAGAGGGAAAGTCCACCCTAAAACACTGGAGTTAGAGGGAAAGTCCACCCTAAAACACTGGAGTTAGAGGGAAATTCCACCCTAAAACACTACAGTTAGAGGGAAAGTCCACCCTAAAACACTGGAGTTAGAGGGAAAGTCCACCCTAAAACACTACAGTTAGAGGGAAAGTCCACCCTAAAACACTGGAGTTAGAGGGAAAGTCCACCCTAAAACACTGGTGTTAGAGGGATAGTCCACCCTAAAACACTGGAGTTAGAGGGAAAGTCCACCCTAAAACACTGGAGTTAGAGGGAAATTCCACCCTAAAACACTACAATTAGAGGGAAAGTCCACCCTAAAACACTACAGTTAGAGTGAAATTTCACCCTAAAACACTACAATTAGAGGGAAAGTCCACCCTAAAACACTGGAGTTAGAGGGAAAGGCCACCCTAAAACACTACAGTTAGAGGGAAAGTCCACCCTAAAACACTGGAGTTAGAGGGAAAGTCCACCCTAAAACACTGGTGTTAGAGGGAAAGTCCACCCTAAAACAGTGGAGTTAGAGGGAAAGTCCACCCTAAAACACTGGAGTTAGAGGGAAATTCCACCCTAAAACACTACAGTTAGAGGGAAAGTCCACCCTAAAACACTACAGTTAGAGGGAAAGTCCACCCAAAAACACTACAGTTAGAGGGAAAGTCCACCCAAAAACACTACAGTTAGAGGGAAATTCCACCCTATAACACTACAGTTAGAGGGAATGTCCACCCTAAAACACTACAGTTGGAGGGAAATTCCACCCAAAAACACTACAGTTAGAGGGAAAGTCCACCCTAAAACACTACAGTTAGAGGCAAATTCCACCCTAAAACACTACAGTTAGAGGCAAATTCCACCCTAAAACACTACAGTTAGAGGGAATGTCCACCCTAAAACACTACAGTTGGAGGGAAATTCCACCCAAAAACACTACAGTTAGAGGGAAAGTCCACCCTAAAACACTACAGTTAGAGGCAAATTCCACCCTAAAACACTACAGTTAGAGGCAAATTCCACCCTAAAACACTACAGTTAGAGGGAAAGTCCACCCTAAAACACTACAGTTATTGGGAAATTCCACCCTAAAACACTACAGTTAGAGGGAAAGTCCACCCTAAAACACTACAGTTAGAGGGAAATTTCACCCTAAAACACTACAGTTAGAGGGAAAGTCCACCCTAAAACACTGGAGTTAGAGGGAAAGTCCACCCTAAAACACTACAGTTAGAGGGAAAGTCCACCCTAAAACACTGGCGTTAAAGGGAAAGTCCACCCTAAAACACTGGTGTTAGAGGGAAAGTCCACCCTAAAACACTGGAGTTAGAGGGAAAGTCCACCCTAAAACACTGGAGTTAGAGGGAAATTCCACCCTAAAACACTACAGTTAGAGGGAAAGTCCACCCTAAAACACTACAGTTAGAGGGAAAGTCCACCCAAAAACACTACAGTTAGAGGGAAATTCCACCCTAAAACACTACAGTTAGAGGGAATGTCCACCCTAAAACACTACAGTTAGAGGGAATGTCCACCCTAAAACACTACAGTTGGAGGGAAATTCCACCCTAAAACACTACAGTTAGAGGGAAAGTCCACCCTAAAACACTACAGTTAGAGGGAAAGTCCACCCTAAAACACTGGAGTTAGAGGGAAAGTCCACCCTAAAACACTACAGTTAGAGGGAAAGTCCACCCTAAAACACTGGCGTTAGAGGGAAAGTCCACCCTAAAACACTGGTGTTAGAGGGAAAGTCCACCCTAAAACACTGGAGTTAGAGGGAAAGTCCACCCTAAAACACTGGAGTTAGAGGGAAATTCCACCCTAAAACACTACAGTTAGAGGGAAAGTCCACCCTAAAACACTACAGTTAGAGGGAAAGTCCACCCAAAAACACTACAGTTAGAGGGAAATTCCACCCTAAAACACTACAGTTAGAGGGAATGTCCACCCTAAAACACTACAGTTAGAGGGAATGTCCACCCTAAAACACTACAGTTGGAGGGAAATTCCACCCTAAAACACTACAGTTAGAGGGAAAGTCCACCCTAAAACACTACAGTTAGAGGGAAATTCCACCCTAAAACACTACAGTTAGAGGGAATGTCCACCCTAAAACACTACAGTTAGAGGGAAATTCCACCCTAAAACACTACAGTTAGAGGGAAAGTCCACCCTAAAACACTACAGTTAGAGGGAATGTCCACCCTAAAACACTACAGTTAGAGGGAAATTCCACCCTAAAACACTACAGTTAGAGGGAATGTCCACCCTAAAACACTACAGTTAGAAGGAAAGTCCACCATAAAACACTACAGTTAGAGGGAATGTCCACCCTAAAACACTACAGTTACAGGGAAATTCCACCCTAAAATACTACAGTTAGAGGGAAAGTCCACCCTAAAACACTGGAGTCAAGAGAGAAAGTCCACCCTAAAACACTGGAGTTAAGAGGGAAAGTCCACCCTAAAACACTACAGTTAGACGGAAAGTCCACCCATTTCCCTCTAACTCCAGTGTTTTAGGGTGGACTTTCCCTCTAACTGTAGTGTTTTAGGGTGGACTTTCCCTCTTAACGCCAGTGTTTTAGGGTGGACTTTCCCTCTAACTGTAGTGTTTTAGGGTGGACTTTGATGATATGATGATATATGGGGGTGTGCTGTAGACTTTGTGTTTTGTTTGTATTATTGCATTTATTTTGTATTGTATTTATTTAGTTAAAAGTAATTTCAAATGTATTCATAAATTCTACCTTACTCCTGTAAAAATGCACAACATTTCGAAAGAAAACTCACCAAATTGCCCAAGATGTAAAATTAAAGAAGGAACATTTCTGCATATGTTTTGGCAATGTAGCAAATTGAAGCATTTCTGGAACAACAAGATTCACTTACTTACTAAATCTGTCATGGAGCTGGAATTTGAGTTATCACCATGTGTCTATCTATTAAATAATATAACAAACTGCCACTTAGACCAAAAGAAATGCAGACTGTTGGTATACATAACATATTTTGCAAAGAAATGTATACTTCTTCTATGGAAAAATGAAATTTCACCAACATTCAATATGTTCATAGAACAAATATCTCAGTTTCTTCCCTTAGAAAAGATAACGCTTGAAAAGCACAACCAGGGTCACTTATTTCAAGAACTTTGGAATCCACTCTATACTCAACTGGAAACTCATAATGTAGTCCTATAAATGTGTCATATCTAATATAACAGACGTGGAGTTTTAGCAGATTAGATTAGCTGATCTGTTGAGGCTCTTTGTCTGCATGTAAGTGCCTGGTTGCCTGCGCATGGCTGTCAAACCCTGCCCCCACGGGGTCGGGTCTGGGAAAGGGAGCTGAACACGCAGCGGCCCGGACCCTTCCCTGTCGGAGTGGCCATCGATAAGCGGGTGTGAGCAACTGGGTGCTATAAACTGTCACTGTTCACAATACCGACATTTGCACTTTTATTCCTTATTACTTATTTACTTATGATTTACCTACTGTCCCTTTATTTTATTTTATTTTATTTTATTTTATTATTATTATTATTATTATTATTATTATTATTATTATTATTATTATTATTATTATTATTATTATTATTATTATTATTATTATTATTATTATTATTATTATTATTATTATTATTATTATTATTATTATTATTATTATTATTATTATTATTATTATTATTATTATTATTATTATTATTATTATTATTATTATTATTATTATTATTATTATTATTATTATTATTAGTGTGGGTGACCTTCGCCAGGTTGCCACCCACACTGTAGTTATTGTACGTCTTTTTATTCTATCTTTCTTTATTCCACCGATTTTGCAAACACAACCCGTGCCAGAGCTTTCGCGCCCCATACACGTGAAAGGTATCAAAACGACCGGCTTGCCTATGGCAACAGCGCTATTCGGACTCGTAAAGTTTCACCGCACCGTCTGTCTACGAATCGACTTTAAACGGTAAAATTTCGGTCCCATTGGAAATGCATTGCAATTTAGAGTGCGAGAGCTGAAATAATCTTTTTTCCACTACCTTGGGTGAATTGCGAGAGTGATCACAATTTTGGACGTAGAAATAAAACAAACACATCAAAACGATGACACGGCTGTCAGCCCGCTCACAAAAGAAAAATAAATGGAATTGGACATTTCTATCTCAACTGACGACCATTTCTTTGAAGGTTCTCCTGCCCATTGACCGCCATGCAAATCCACTCTAGGAATCTCTTTTTTCCCACTCTTTTTTACCCTTCTGTTCCGATCGCCGAAGGAGTGCCACAATATCGCACGAATGCCACAATATCGCACACAACCCTTCGCCTACTCGTTGTAGTGCTCCTGTGCGCGTCACAACGCTTCATCTCTTATAGTTTTCTTTTAATCAATGTGACAATGCAGTCGTGCAAAGAAAATGCAGAATATGCAAGTCATTGTGATTGCATCACCTGTGTGGCTCGTTGCTCATGATTGGTTCAGCCTAACAGCTGTGAGGCTCAGGGCTCATGGCTCAGCTGACCTGCCAATGACCTCATCGACTTAACCCATCATTGCCCATCACTGTGTTGCGGTACTGAATTGCTGGACAGCGCCCTCTGTCTTGCGGGTTGTGTCATTGTACTCAGTAGGGATATCCTCTTTAATTTTTCATTGGTCCATGTTGACCACCTTTAATTGGTCGATGTTGACCACTCCCCCGATCCTTAGACCACGCCCCCTTAGGCCACACCCCCGCAGTGTATCTCTTGAACCGTTTGTCGTAGAGACTTGCGGGTTGTTCCTTTGTACTCGGTAGGGATATCCTCTTTCATTGGTCGATGTTGACCACTCCCCCGATCCTTAGACCACGCCCCCTTAGGCCACACCCCCTCAGTGTATCTCTTGAACCGTTTGTCGTAGAGACTTGCGGATTGTGCCATTGTACTCTGTAGGGATATCCTCTTTCATTGGTCGATGTTGACCACTCCCCCGATCATTAGACCACGCCCCCTTAGGCCACACCCCCTTTCAAAAACTCAGAAAAGTCCGAAAACTCCTAAAAATCCGAAAACTCTGAAAAATCCGAAAAAGTTCAAAAACTCAGAAAAGTCCGAAAACCCGAAAAATCTGAAAAATCCGAAAAAAAACGAAAACTCGGAAAAATCGAAAAAGTTCAAAAACTCAACAGTCCGAAAACCCGAAAAATCTGAGAAATCCGAAAACTCTGAAAAATCCCAAAACTCGGAAAAGTCCGAAAACCAGAAAAATCCGAAAAAGTTAAAAAACTTGGAAAAGTCCGAAAACCCGAAAAGTAAGTTTTTGTTTTAGTTCGTTCGTTTTTTTGCGGCTTTGTTTTAGTTCGTTCCTTTTTTTCTCATATAGAGAGTGAGAGAGACAGAGGAGAGAGAGAAGTGTGATACAGGCTCATATAGAGAGTGAGAGAGACAGAGGAGGAGAGAGAAGTGTGATACAGGCTCATATAGAGAGTGAGAGAGACAGAGGAGAGATAAGTGTGATACAGGCTCATATAGAGAGTGAGAGAGACAGAGGAGAGAGAGAGAAGTGTGATACAGGATCATATAGAGCAGTGGTCACCAACCCGTCGATCTTGATCGACTGGTCGATCTTTGAGACTGTCCCTGTAGATCTTTCCATGAAAATTAATTTTTTTTTTTTTTTTTTTTTTAGATCTTACCCTGAGAGTCCACATTACAGTTCTACCTTTGTTTTGATGTGAAAAGTGATGCTGCACTTAGCACTGACTGAGAAAGTACACATACAGTTCTACTTTTGTTTTGATGTGAAAATGATACTGCACTTAGCACTGACTGCACTTAGCACTGACTGCACTTAGCACTGACTGAGAAAGTACACATTACAGTTCTACTTTTGTTTTGATGTGAAAAGTGATGCTGCACTTAGCACTGACTGAGAAAGTACACATTACAGTTCTACTTTATAAAATGCTAATTGTAAATATGTTTGTCAATGTTAATAATATGAGAGTCCACATTACAGTTCTACTTTTGTTCTGATGTGAAAAGTGATGCTGCACTTAGCACTGACTGCACTTAGCACTGACTGAGAAAGTACACATTACAGTTCTACTTTATAAAATGCTAATTGTAAATATGTTTGTCAATGTTAATAATATGAGAAAGTCCACATTACAGTTCTACTTTTGTTTTGATGTGAAAAGTGATGCTGCATAAGATGACTGCACTTAGCACTGACTGAGAAAGTACATAATAATTCTACTTTGACGTTTTAATGTTGGACCAAAGCATTGCATGTAATTAGAATACAGGCAAATAAAAGTCATTTAGTTTAAAGTACAATCTTGGCTGTCTTTTTCTCTCAACGCTTCAATAGGTAGATCTTGCCTTCACCAAAAAAAAAAGTGATCTTGGGCTTAAAAAGGTTGGTGACCACTGATATAGAGAGTGAGAGAGACAGAGGAGGAGAGAGAAGTGTGATACAGGCTCATATAGAGAGTGAGAGAGACAGAGGAGAGAGAGAAGTGTGATACAGGCTCATATAGTGTCACCCACACTTTCACAATTTCCCCCGCACGGAATTGTCTAGTTATTATTATTATTATTATTATTATTATTATTATTATTATTATTATTATTATTATTATTATTATTATTATTATTATTATTATTATTATTATTATTATTATTATTATTATTATTATTATTATTATTATTATTATTATTATTATTATTATTATTATTATTATTATTATTATTATTATTATTATTATTATTATTATTATTATTATTATTATTATTATTATTATTATTATTTGTTACAAAGGATCAGATTAAACCGAATATATATATTTATTGATTGATATATATTGCATAGTATTTGTATATCATTTGATATCCCTTGTATATTCCTTGTACATATACACGGAATATCCCTTTAGCCTAGTACAGACCATAATATTTCATTCTCCTATTGGACAGCGGTCCACAGGCGCCAGGGCCATGCCTCCAGAGTCAGGTTCAAGGCCACCGTCAAGACATGTCTGTACATGCCCGGCCTTGCCCAGGGATACGAGACAGAAATGAGGTTGGCACTAGATTGTTCGCCGTGCATATAAATATGGCGCAGGTGAATACAGAAGTAGAGTTACCCAATAAGTTGAAGCCTCACCCACGATACTCCGTGCGGTGAAGTATGGCCTGTTTGGCCCCAAATAGAGCATTGAGACCGCGTGCGAATTAATAACTGAATTGTCAGAGTTTGGCGCTATACCGTCGAGTGCGACATATTTCTATTAAGTCAGTAATAGTCTATTTGTGTATAGTGTATCGTGCGGCTAAAGTTCTACAGTGACCAGCATCACCAACGCTTCCTCGTATCAGCTAGAGTGCTTATCCAGGCTGGGCTGCTTTCATGGCGCTTTCACCCGAGGAGACCTAGACGAGAACCGTGTGGACATGTACACTGGATTAATCTACCCGACGACTACATAGCCCTTTGCGGCTGGATTATATTTGTTTTGGTCCTGTGATTTATGGAGCGGAGAATCGCCGACGCCTACATGTGTGGGATTTACCCTGTGAGGAGCCACGTCGAGTCTGCGCCTCAGAGAGCCTGAGGCCGGCTAGCTTTCTTCACTGTGGAGCTACAGTCTACGGAGAACAGCTGTATTCGTCTGTGGATCAAGAGACTATTGCACCGTCTCCTGTACTTGGAGTCTCCTTAGTCATCGTTGACCAGACTCTCTACTACCGACAGATCCTCTACCCCTGCTGGCTTACAACCGGGGGGACCCTTCCAGTATCTCCCGCTATATATTACTAGTGTACCATAGATATAATTCCCTAAGATTCAGGTTGTATAATTACCTCCTGCGTAACCAGAGAATGGACATTCATTATTGATTTGCCTACGCACATTCCTTTGCCTTATAAGCGCATCCAAAGTAAAATAGAGAAGTATATTATGTACCTTTTGCTGCAATAAATACTTAATTACCACTTTGTGTGGAACCGATTCATTGTGGGAAGTGTTCATCATATTTATATATCATGTACTGTATGGCCAGTAATTAAAGTACATAAAGCGGTAGTGGTTTAATGATACCATACTTATCAATACAGTCAGGGAATTGTACCCCTCAGTTACATTATTATTATTATTATTATTATTATTATTATTATTATTATTATTATTATTATTATTATTATTATTATTATTATTATTATTATTATTATTATTATTATTATTATTATTATTATTATTATTATTATTATTATTATTATTATTATTATTATTATTATTTTTTTTTTTTTTTTTTTTTTTTGTGTGCCTGTATGTGGGCAAGTGTGTGTGTGTGTGTGTGTGTGTGTGTGTGTGTGTGTGTGCGTGCGTGTGCCTGTATGCACGTATGTGCGCGTGTACGTGTCTGTATGTCCCAGTGTGTGTGAGTGTGAGTGAGAGATGGGAGAATGGATTGAGTGGGGAGCACAAGGAAACATTTTCAAAATTGTTCATGAGAGTGACACTGAACATTCTGTAGATCTGTCGATTGAATGTGAAACCTCATGAAAAATAAAAAGATTTAAAACTGTATTGTATTTATATGTCTTATTTGTGCATGGTGGATACTAGTCATCTTGTCCATTGTCCACTGTGAGGACCACAATGGAAATAAACCGTAAGGTTTTATTGTGTTTTAATCCTCGACGATTTTAGATTATATGTGATGGCTGTACATGTGTGTACCGGTATTGTATGTAATTTTGATTGTCAAATAAATTCAATCAATCAATCAATCAATGATGCCTGAATTTCCCCCAAGGGAATCAATAAAGCAATATCTTATCTTATCTTATGCCTGAATGCATTAATTATTCATAAAAATAAATAAATAATAATAATAATATATATATCTCTTTATTTTTTTTAAGAAATCAGCAAAGGGGGACGTGGAATAAAGTACTGTGTTTACAATAATCCTTGTGTAACCAAGCATGTGTGATCAGGATGTGAACAAAATGGGTCCTGTTGCACAACTGTACTCTGAAGCCTCGGACGTGAAGCCTGCAGCCGTCAGACCCTCAGTCAGGGGCGGAGCTTCCTATAGACGACATAGGCGCTTGCCTAGAGCGCCACCCAGAGGGGGGCGCCAAAAACTGCGCCCAGCAAAAAAAGAAAAAGGAATCGTTTTTTTTTACAGTTCTTTTTCTTGTTATTATTATTATTATTATTATTATTATTATTATTATTATTATTATTATTATTATTATTATTATTATTATTATTATTATTATTATTATTATTATTATTATTATTATTGTAACTGAGGGGTACAATTCCCTGACTGTATTGATAAGTATGGTATCATTAAACCACTACCGCTTTATGTACTTTAACTACTGGCCATACAGTACACGATATCTAAATATGATGAACACTTTCCCACAATGAAATCGGGTCCACACAAAGGTAATAATCAAATATTTAATATATAGCAAAAGGTACATATAATAGTTACTATTACATTTATGATTTGAATGCACTTGTAAGGCAAATGAGTACTCGTAGGCAAATCAACACTGAATGTCCAATCTCTGGTTACGCAGGAAGCAAGTATACAACCTGGCTCTTAGGGAATTAAATCTATGGTACTCTTAATAATATAGCAGGATATTCTGGAAGGGGTCCTCCCGGTTGTAGGCCGGTAGGGGGGGTAGGAGAGCCGTCGGTAGTAGACCGTCTGGTCAACGATATCTAGGGAGACTTCAAGTACAGAAGACAGTGCAGTAGACTCTTGATCCGCAGATGAATACACCTTGGTTCTCTTGTAGGCTGTAGCTCCACAGTGAAGAAGAAGCTAGGCGACCTCAGTCTCTGAGCGCCGACTCAACTTGACTCCTCTCGGGGGTAAATCCAACACTCACAGGCGTCGGCGATTATCCGCTCCACAAATCACAGTACCAAAGCAAATATATTCCAGCCGCATAGGGCTCAGCAGTCGTCGGGTAGGTAATCCAGTGTACATGTCCCTCGGTCCTCGCCTAGATCTCCTCGGAAGAAAGCGCCATGTGTGGTCGGCCCCAGCCTGGATAAGACTCTAGATAACACGAGGAAGCGTTGGAGATGCTGGTCACTTTAGAACTCTAACCGCACGATGCACCATACACGATAGACTATTATTACTTAATAGAAATACGGTGCCAAACTCTGACAATTCAGCTATTAATTCGCACGAGGTCTCGATGCTATTCTAAGGCCAAACAGGCCATACTACACCGCACGCGGTATCGTGGGTGAGGCTTCACGTTCTGTTACTTAGTTGGGTAGAAGGGTAAAGGACTAAGGGTCTTCTACATTTACTTGCGCCATATTTATATGCACGGTGAACAAATAGTGCCACTCTCCTTTCGGTAGCCGTATTCCTGCGCAGAGCCGGGGCTAGTAGAGACATGTCTCGTCGGTACCATTGAACTTGGCTCCAAGGGGCTTGTCCCCTGGCGCCAGGTCCTTGTCCAATAAGAGAATGAACTATTATGGGCTATAGTAGGCTAAAGGGATATTCCGTGTATATGTACAAGGAATATACAAGGGATATCAAACGATATACAAATACTATTCAATATATATCAATAAATAAATATATATATTCGGTTTAATCTGATCCTTCGTAACAGCCGCCCCCTAATTAGTCCCACCTAATTAGCTAAGCAGAGACAGATTAACCGCACTGTCCACTACTCAATGTCCGCTGTGAGGGTCAGTCAGTTCACAAAGTCATGGGGTCATGGTCGTCATCGATAGTATCAGGGAGCCTTGGCAGTTCTATTAGCCTCGCCACGGGTCGGGTGTAGGTCCGCCCTTGGACGAGCACTTCAGCTGCTCGGACCTTTCCATCGGCACCGGTGATCACTTTGCTTACGCGGCCAGCCGGCCACATAGCTCGGGGTAGTGACTGGTCGATAATCATGACTGTCAAATTGTCTCTCTCTTTCACCCACTTCTGGCGGGTCTGTAGAGACGGCAGGTAGTGGAGTAGGAAGCTGTTCCAAAACTTGTCAGCCAGTACTTGACTGTACCTCCACATTCTTCGGCCGTTCGCTTCTTCAGGCCTGTACATTGTCTGTGGTAGCGTGGGGTCCAGCCGCCCCATCAAGAGTGTGTTGGGGGTGACTGGGTCGACATCTGCTACATCACTTGAGACGTAACCGAGGGGCTTTGAGTTCAATACTCCCTCGATCTCCGTGAGGACTGTCATTAAGACTTCTTCCGCCACGGTCTGGGCCCCAAGCACGGCGTACAGGGCTGTCTTTATGGAACGTACTTCTCGTTCCCAAGTTCCACCGAAGTGAGGTGCGTTCGGGGGATTAAACTGGAAGTCAATCTGGGATGGAGCGAGGTGGGTCTTAAGTTCTGGGCCCATAGCTTGGAAGCTCTCTCTCAGCTCTCTTTCTCCGCCTTTGAAGTTTGTCCCGTGATCAGACAACAATGTAGACGGTTTTCCTTTCCGTGATGTGAATCTTCGGAAGGCCATAAGGAATGAGTCTGTGCTCATGGTTGGGAGGAGTTCGATATCTATCGCTCTGGTGGTCATGCATTTGAATACAATACCCCACCGCTTCTCGGTTCCTCTTCCTTTCTTTATATACAGCGGGCCGAAACAGTCCATACCGGTGGAGTGAAAAGGCTTGTCGCCGAGTCGGAGGCGACAGGGAGGTAGGTCAGCCATCCGGGGTATACTGGGCTGGGCTCGCCACTTACGACAGTCTAGACAGGTTCGCTGGAAGCGCCGCACTGCTTCTCTCCCTTGCAGTATCCAATAACGACGTCTGATCTCCGCAAAGACTCTCTCTGCCCCTGCGTGGTGCACATCCTCGTCGTATTTCTTTATGATCAGCTCTGTGACCTTGTGTCGGCTGTTCAAGACTATCGGGTACTTGACGTCATCCGGTAAGTCTGGGGCTCTCCGCAGACGACCACCCACTCTGATGAGATTATGGGCGTCGCTCTCGGGGGCTAGGTGGAGCAGTCTGCTGTCTGATGGGACGGGCTTTGCTCCCTGTAGACAGGCTAGCTCATCGGGGAACGAGTCTCTCTGGGCTCGTTGTAGTAGAAGAAGTTCTGCTTCTTCGTAGTCAGCTGCTGAAATGTCAGTCGTGGGCTGAACCTCTGGGTGGTGCCACAGAAATGTCTTTAGCTGCGCACTCTGTAGGGTGAGGCAATCGTCTAGATCGGGGTCTGTGGGGACGAGTGTGTGTGTCAACCCACAGAACATAGATTTCTTGTTCTCTGCCTCCTCTTTACTCGCCTCCCGTGGGGTGGGTGTAGGCCACTCTTCTTCGGGGAGCTTGAGAAACTCTGGTCCGTCACTGTAGAGGTTGTGACGGGTGAGGTCATCCAGGGACATTCCCCGGGTGATGACGTCAGCTGGGTTGTGTTTGGTGTCCACATACCTCCCGCTCGCTACTTCTGTTAACTCTTGAATCTCGGTGACTCTGACTCCCACGAAGACCTTGTATCTGCACGAATCAGACCGGATCCATGTGAGTACGGTCGTGGAGTCTGACCACAAGATTGTTCTTTGCACCGGGATGGTGAGTTCACGTTGGATTAACGTGGCGAGCTGCGCTCCTGCTAGGGCTGCGCAGAGCTCTAGACGCGGGATAGATTGTTGCTTTCGTGGGGCTATTCTTGAGCGAGCCAGGATGAAAGCAGTATGTATTTCTCCTCCCTCCTCTCGGGCACGCAAGTAGGCCACCGAACCGTAGGCTACTTCGGAGGCGTCGCTGAATACGTGCAGGTCGATCTTGCATGTCTCTGGCCTCACTGTGGGTGGGAAGTAGCTGCGGCGTATATTAACACCTGGGAGTGAGCGGAGTTCCGTCTCCCACTCTCTCCATGTGGATGCAAGGTGTTCGGGTATGGGATCGTCCCAGCCCTGGTCCTTGTCCCATAGCGCTCTTACAATCATCTTTGCCCTGGTGGTGTAAGGTAGAATACATCCCAACGGGTCATATTGTCTGGCGAGTGTTCTGTATACACTCCGTCTGGTGGTCGGTATTGCCGTCGACCTTCCCTGCTCCTTGGTCAGGGGTTTGTGTCTATAATGGAGCGAGTCTGTTTTGAAGCGCCAGACTAGTCCTAGTGTCATTTCTTGGGCTTCTCCTGGGATGGTCGCCATCCAGGTGTCGCTGCTCGCTGCCTTGTCCTCGGGGGAGAGGCTGCGCAGTACTTGCGGGTCGCTGCTGGCCCACTGCCTGAGATCAAAGCCGCCTTTGATCAGGGAGGCGCGGAGCTTGAGTAGGAGAGCCTCGGCTTCTTCTGGCATCGAGACGCTTTGTAAACAGTTGTCCACGTAGAAACTATTTGTCACACTTTGTCGGACCTCTTCATCTGCTGCTGGGTCCTCTGCGACGTGTTTTTGTAGTGCAAACGTAGCACAGCATGGGCTGCATGTGGTTCCGAAAGGGAGGACTTCCCATTGATAGATGGCTGGGTGCTCATCTCCGATCCTCTCTCTCCATAGGAACCGCAGCAGGGGCTTGTCCTCCTCCACTAGTCTCACCTGCAGGAACATCCCTTTGATGTCGCCGCTGATAGCCACCTTGTCCTGGCGGAAGCGTAGTAGCACGCCTAGTAGAGAGGGGCCGAGTGTTGGGCCGGCCAGGAGCTCTTTATTCAGATTTTGTGATCCGATCTGGTAGCTGCAGTTAAACACAATACGATCCTTGCCGTTGTGGTGGACCTTGTGGTGCGGCACGTACCATGATTCGGTCGTCTGATCGGCCTCTTTAATGTCAATTTTCTTTATGTGTCCCGCTGTGATTAGCTTGTTAATCTCAGCGCGGTACACAGCTTCTTGAGCGGGGTCTTTGGCTAGGCGCCGCTCTGTGTTCAATAGATACCGCTCCGTCGCCTCTTTTGTGGCGTGAAAGGTGGGCATTCCCTCTCGCCTCAGGAGTGGAGTTGCGTATCTCATCACTCCGTTGACTGTGACTCTCTTTGTCCCTTGCTCGAGGAGGGTTATGGCGTAAATATCTTCCTTAGAACGAATGTCTTTCTTTTCGTTCTTAAAGGGCATTGTCTCTAGTGTCCATAGCCTCTCGACATGCTGCAGGAGTGTGGTGTCTTCTTCTGTCGCTCCGGAGTGGAGGCAGCCAGTGGCTGCTGTTCGGTTAAGAGACTTGGCGAGGGGGCCTTGTAATGTCCATCCTAGGCGGGTCTCGACTGCTGCAGGACAACCTCTGGGTCCTGTATGGACCCGGTCTATCGGGACTATGAGGTCTGCATGGTCGGAGCCTATCAGCAGGGTCGGGGTGGCACCGTCTATGAGCGGGATAGGGAGTTGACGCAGGTGCACATATTTATCCATCAGCTTGGCGATGGGGTAGGTGTACTGCGATAGTCCTATTTCTTGGCTGGTGAAAGCATTAGTAATCCTATACCGCCTCTCGGGCTGCCCGCTTGCTGCGATAGTGAAGGAGACATTCTCGCCCTTTATCGTCTTTAGATCTCTTCTTATTGTCCGAATCGTCATCTGGTTCTCGCTCCCCCGCAGCCCCAGCTGGGCCGCAGCGGACGCGAGGAGAAGGGTCTTCTCTGACCCGTCATCAAGGATGGCGTAAGTGTCCATGACCTTATCTTGGTAACTCAGTGTTACGCGGACCACCTTTAAGAGCACCTGGGCGCCGCTGCTGCTAGTGGGGTCAATGTACATAACACTTGCCTTTGTGCTGCTGGATGGTGCAGGCTTTCTTCTGTTACTGTCGTGTAGGACATCTAGGTGGGCTCCGTCACACCGACTACACCTCTTCTTGAGGCGGCACTCGGCTGCCATGTGACTGCGCGCACATCGGTAACAGCGCCTGTTGGACTTTATCCAGTGACTCACTTCTTCAGCGGTCATCTTCTTGAACAGGTCACATTGTGACAACCAGTGTTCCTTCTCGCAGTACGGGCACACCATCTTCCACTTCTCTTTCATCGAGGGGGTACTGTGGTTCTTGCTGCTCGGTACTGATTCTGATTGGTGCATGACAGTCACCGATCTTCGGCCATCGTTTGCTCTCCTAGGTCCCTCTCTGGAGCTTGGTGTGCTCCGCACGAACGTATCCAGCCGTAGGCTGCTGACTTCTCTCGCCAGGAAGTCGGCCAGGTCTAGGAGGGATGGCTCGGGACCGTTAGGATCACGGTGGTCTCTTTGCCGCCTGAAGCGCTCCTGTCGGGCGGGCGGCAGCTTCTCTAAAATCCTCTCGACGTTCGAGTTTGCGTATAGTTCGTGCATACCCTTTTCTCGTTGCGCCCCCAGCATCCCTACCAGGGATTGTACTTTGATAGACAGGTCGTCTAGTGAGCGATTGTCTGTTGCTGGGGGTAGGCGGTCAATATGCCTTATCTCTTGTATTACGTAATCCCATATACGTCCATATCTTTGGTCTAGTGCTGCTAGAGCCGCTGTGTATGGGGTAGTAGAGGTGGCATAGGCCAGCGCTATGTTGTGCGCTCTGGGCACTTTCAGGTGCTTCAATAGGATAGCATACTTGTGGCGTTCATCAGCTACATCCACCATCATTGTCTCTAAGCACATCCGTAGCTCCGTGTACTGTGCTCGGTTCTCATGGGTGAAGTCTGGAAACGTCGTTGGAAGAGAGGCCTCCTGGGCGAGTCTCCTCTTACGCCTCTCGGTGGGCTGGTACCGGCAGGGTACCAAGGCCCGCTGGTCCAGGTACTATTCCTCGGGACTGGTCGTGCGTCATGCTCACCCGTGAATAGAGTCGGGGGTCTGTAGCGCAGAGCCGCGGGGGTATAGCCTGGGCTGTACTGGACCTCCTGGTCCTGTGGAGTAATGTGCTGCTGTCGGGCTTGACTCTCCTCTTCTCCCTCTTCTTCCTCTGCCAGGTCTTCTAGATCCTGTAGTCGTCTATTTAGCCTCTCCGCGGTGTCCGCCGTTCCTTCCTTGTAGCTGGGTCTCACTTGGACCGGTCGGGGAAGGAGTTCGGAGGGGGGTGTAGGCTCTCTCTGGTGGTCGGGCTCAGGGTCGCTTAATCGGTTAGGGGAGGGTGCCCTTGACCCGTGTCTTGACGAGGCCCTGGAACCCCTTGTGGAGGGAGGGGGTGTTGCCCTGGTGATCAGCTGCTCCATTAGCTGCGCTTGTAGTCTGTCGCGCTCGGCTTGTAGTCTGTCGCGCTCGGCTTCGCGCTGGATGAGAGCGATGTCGCGCTCTGCTTCTCTTTGGGCACCGGCAGCGGCGCGCTGGGCTTCGGCGGCGGCGCGCTGGGCTTCGGCGGCGGCACGCTGGGCTTCGGCGTGGTCTCTTACCATATTCTCTTCCGTCTGAAGGCGTCTCAGCTCCAGACGTATGCGCTCTTCTTCGCTCCGTTGCTGCGCTTGGAGGCGTTCTCTTTCAATGGTAGAATGTTCGCGCTCGCTAAGCGTCTGTGCTTGGAGTCGATCGCGCTCCGTAGAGGCTGCTAGGCTGGCGTGGAACGCCTGTGCCAGCATCCTCTCCGCCTCGCTGGGGGAAGACGCTGGTTGGGGTGAGCCGCTCCTGGCAGTACCCGTTGGGGATGCGTTCCCCTGCGGGGAGTCCTGGAGCTCTATCTCCTCGGCGCTCTCCTCATCTTGTTCCGTGCAGAGTTCCATCTCTGGAGGGTTGTCTTCCTCCCGGAGCTCTGGGGGGACTACTTCTTCGGTCTTGGCGGGGGGTAAAGTCGTGTCAGTTCCCTCCTGGTCCCCACCGTGAGCTTGGTCAGTTACATTAGAACCCACTAGGGCCTCTGTGGTCGGGGTATCCTGGTTGATAGGGTCGGACATAATTTTACTTTCTACTTTTACCGCGTTTACCGTTTGTAGAAGGCTAGGTAGTATACTGGCAGCGTAATCTTCTAAGTACTGAGGTGGCTGTCGTCTACGCTGCGGGCGTTCTACTTTAGGAGGACCGTTTCGTGGAGTGTTCATCATAGGCCATTTCAATATTAATACCACTATATTAATATTACACTAATTACCATCCGGCTCGAAGGACCAATTGTAACTGAGGGGTACAATTCCCTGACTGTATTGATAAGTATGGTATCATTAAACCACTACCGCTTTATGTACTTTAACTACTGGCCATACAGTACACGATATCTAAATATGATGAACACTTTCCCACAATGAAATCGGGTCCACACAAAGGTAATAATCAAATATTTAATATATAGCAAAAGGTACATATAATAGTTACTATTACATTTATGATTTGAATGCACTTGTAAGGCAAATGAGTACTCGTAGGCAAATCAACACTGAATGTCCAATCTCTGGTTACGCAGGAAGCAAGTATACAACCTGGCTCTTAGGGAATTAAATCTATGGTACTCTTAATAATATAGCAGGATATTCTGGAAGGGGTCCTCCCGGTTGTAGGCCGGTAGGGGGGGTAGGAGAGCCGTCGGTAGTAGACCGTCTGGTCAACGATATCTAGGGAGACTTCAAGTACAGAAGACAGTGCAGTAGACTCTTGATCCGCAGATGAATACACCTTGGTTCTCTTGTAGGCTGTAGCTCCACAGTGAAGAAGAAGCTAGGCGACCTCAGTCTCTGAGCGCCAACTCAACTTGACTCCTCTCGGGGGTAAATCCAACACTCACAGGCGTCGGCGATTATCCGCTCCACAAATCACAGTACCAAAGCAAATATATTCCAGCCGCATAGGGCTCAGCAGTCGTCGGGTAGGTAATCCAGTGTACATGTCCCTCGGTCCTCGCCTAGATCTCCTCGGAAGAAAGCGCCATGTGTGGTCGGCCCCAGCCTGGATAAGACTCTAGATAACACGAGGAAGCGTTGGAGATGCTGGTCACTTTAGAACTCTAACCGCACGATGCACCATACACGATAGACTATTATTACTTAATAATAATAATAATAATAATAATAATAAATCAAATTTATATAGCGCCTTTCATAGAACCCAAGGTCGCTTTACAATCAGGACAAAAAATAGGGCAAGGAAAGTAGGGGGGGAGGGGGAAGAGGGGATGAGGGAAAGTAGGGGATAATGGACCTAATTTAATCTAAAACTAACTGATGGGGAAAGCCTTGGTGAAGAGGTGTGTTTTTAGAGCGGATTTGAATGTGTCCAGGGTTGGGGCGTTGCGGATTTCGGGGGGGAGAGAGTTCCAGAGGGTAGGGGACGCCACGCTGAAGGCTCTGTCCCCAAAAGTCCGTAACCTGGTGCGAGGGATGGAGAGGAGACCTAGATCAGAAGATCGTAGGTTCCGGGATGGAGTGTACTGGTGGAGGAGATCAGACAGGTACCGGGGGGCGAGGGCATGGAGGGATTTGTAGGTGAGGAGCAGGAGTTTGAAGGTGATGCGGAACCTGACTGGAAGCCAGTGGAGATGGATGAGGGTGGGGGTGATGTGCTGCCAGGGCTTGGTGTGAGTGAGAACCCTGGCAGCTGAGTTCTGGACATACTGGAGCCTGTCCAGGGCTTTGCTGGGTACCCCGAACAGGACTCCATTACAATAGTCCAACCGGGAGGTGACAAATGAGTGGATCAGGGTCTCCGCCACAGAGTCTGAGAGTGAGGGTCGGAGACGGGAGATGTTCCTGAGGTGGTAGAAGGCAGACTTGGTGACAGATTTGATGTGGGAGTGAAATGAAAGTGTGGAGTCAAGGGTGACGCCCAGGTTACGGACTTCGAGAGACGGGAAGATGGAACAGCCGTCAACGTGGAAAATACGGTGCCAAACTCTGACAATTCAGCTATTAATTCGCACGAGGTCTCGATGCTATTCTAAGGCCAAACAGGCCATACTACACCGCACGCGGTATCGTGGGTGAGGCTTCACGTTCTGTTACTTAGTTGGGTAGAAGGGTAAAGGACTAAGGGTCTTCTACATTTACCTGCGCCATATGCACGGTGAACAAATAGTGCCACTCTCCTTTCGGTAGCCGTATTCCTGCGCAGAGCCGGGGCTAGTAGAGACATGTCTCGTCGGTACCATTGAACTTGGCTCCAAGGGGCTTGTCCCCTGGCGCCAGGTCCTTGTCCAATAAGAGAATGAACTATTATGGGCTATAGTAGGCTAAAGGGATATTCCGTGTATATGTACAAGGAATATACAAGGGATATCAAACGATATACAAATACTATTCAATATATATCAATAAATAAATATATATATTCGGTTTAATCTGATCCTTCGTAACAATTATTATTATTATTATTATTATTATTATTATTATTATTATTATTATTATTATTATTATTATTATTATTATTATTATTATTATTATTATTATTATTATTATTATTATTATTATTATTATTATTGTTGTTTGTTAGCCAAGACAAGTTGTTTATTTGTTTTAATTCTTTAGTGTGCACTTTACATTTATTCTAAGCTCTTGCTCTTGTTTGTAATAAATAAAGGTGCAGTACTTTACTCTATAACTGTTAAGACGTTTTGATTTTCTTTGGTGGCGGGGGGGAGGGGGGGGGGGGGGGGGGCACAGGTTCGTGTGGATTGAGCAACACACAGCGAAGGCTTCCTGGCCGTCACAGTCCTCTGTGTCAACGTGCTGCTATGTGGACAACAGCTGGCAGAGGGTGTTCTCTGAGACGGCTGCTGGCCAACATTCAGCGAGGCACCACTCTGATAACTGTGCACTTAAGTGTTTAGTGTATAGTTGCATCATGGATGCTGCAGCCAGGGAAAGGGAAGCTCAAGACCTTGAGCCCGATGCCTATAGTTTGTCACCCAGCAGGTTTTTACCTCAGTTAGATTCTCCTCGTACAGTAGACCCCCCACCTCTGAAACCCTGCATAGGGAGGTGTAGTCTGACGTCACTTTGGACCGCCCGCGAGGTCCACCCGTATATAGGGATTTATCATTGGGGAAAATGGATTATCGGCTATTGTAACAATAGTATTGTAAAAATTCTGCCGCATGAACATTGGAAAGCTTTCCATTTTTGCACAAAATTAGTTCCCTTCTATCACTAACATTATTTTTGGTTTAAATGAAAAGACAGCGGATGTCCTGTGAGACTGCTGCTGACACCACTGACACCAGAGAGCATTTTGATAAGTGTGCACTTAAGTGTCTAGTGTAGTTGCATGTAGGGTTGGGCGATATGACGATAGGAGCTTCTATCCCCAGGCCATCAGGATGCTCAACGACAATAACACTATGTAACAACCCATCGTCTACATCTACACTCACAGCACACACATCCACACACACACACACACACACTCACTTTAAATAAACAACTCACTGTAGCACCCACTTTACCCACTTTAGACACTTTAACACACTTTATATTTATTGGTAAAGAGATTTGCACTACAACTCATACCTCATTGCACCTTACCCTAAGTTGTACCTCATCCCATTTCTGTACCGTACTTTATATTGTATTGTAACTCAGTTACAAATTTTCTTCTACTCTGTATTGTATATTGTATATATGTATATTGAACACTTTTGCTTGAACACTTTTGTTTACACTTTGTTACATTGACTTCTATTTTTTACTTATCTATTTTATTTTTTATCTATAGCACACTCTCGGGAGCAGAACAGAAAAAAGCATTTCTTATAAAAGTATTCTGTATTTTTGTATGACAACTAATAAAGAAACTTGAAACTTGAAACTTGATATTAAATAAATATCGGGTACAGTTCATTAACGATACACTACGTACCGTGGACATCGTGTGATCGTGATGTTTTTCACAACCCCTCACGTCAGTTTCTAAGCCGCCGCAGCTGAGATGAGACTTGCTTTATCTCTCGTCTCTCACCCTCTCACGGTCACACACACACTCGCCCAATTTACGTGGGAAAGCGGCATAAGAGAATACTTCATATATGTTTCATGCAATTAAAAAGTTAATGTATATATATTTAATACACATATGATGCACACACACCTTTACTGCGTTTTGTTTACCAGTAGGATGTTATAACATTGCTGATAATAATTTTTTCTAAATAATTTTCTCACAGTAATATGATATAACGTACAATACATGTATCATATGTCTTTTTTTTATAATTTTTTATTTATTCGAGTCCAAAACTCCAACTTGTGATGTCAGCAGGTATAGACCCTTTTTTGTGTGTGTGAATGTCATCGTTTAGGCAAAACTCCAGCAGGGGTCCTTCTGGGTGAAGGCCTTGCAGACTGACGTCATCAGGGGTCCTTCTGGGTGAAGGCCTTGCAGACTGACTCCAGCAGGGGTCCTTCTGGGTGAAGGCCTTGCAGACTGACTCCAGCAGGGGTCCTTCTGGGTGAAGGCCTTGCAGACTGACTCCAGCAGGGGTCCTTCTGGGTGAAGGCCTTGCAGACTGACTCCAGCAGGGGTCCTTCTGGGTGAAGGCCTTGCAGACTGACTCCAGCAGGGCTCCTTCTGGGTGAAGGCCTTGCAGACTGACTCCAGCAGGGCTCCTTCTGGGTGAAGGCCTTGCAGACTGACGTCATCAGACATGTCCCTGGAGGCTCTCGCTCCCAGAAAGATGTGCGCGTGTTTGGTTTCAGAAGCAGAAGAATCTATATATATACAAATATATCATTGTTTACAGTGAAAAGGTCTATGAAAGTCTCTGAAGCTATAATAGTAGTAATAATAATAATAATAATAATAATAATAATAATAATAATAATAATAATAATAATAATAATAATAATAATAATAATAATAATAATAATAATGATGACTGAAATATAATGACGAGAAAAACGGTGAACTAAGGGGAGAAACTGTTTATTTTGTGAATTACTTTACGAGTGCCCTAATTACACTGTGTCAATAACTTTAGATTGTAAAGCGATATCCTCTGCCCAAACCTATAGGCGCGCTATATAGAGTCAATCTCTAAAATGAGTATGACCCAAATCATGTTCATTTTTGGATGTCCGTCGTGTCCCTCTCAGGAGTGACAGCATGGAGGGTCCACCTCTGATTGTCTTCATTGACTTCCTGCCGGACCAAAGGTTGGAACACTGAATATCTTCTCA